>NW_019720560.1:616827-634748 GCF_002891405.2 Cryptotermes secundus
TTCACTTCACTTCACTTCACTTCACTTCACTTCACTTCACTTCACTGCAATTTTTTTCTTTTTAATTATTTCCACCCCAACTTCACTTCGCCTCATTTATCACTTTCCTAACCCTTTGCCTAAAATTGCTTGGTTTACAGGACAGAGTACCTAAAGCATCTGCAGGTAGTTGGTTCCAGAGCTGTATGGTCCTATTTACAAAGGAGTATTTCCCGATATCTCTTAGGCGAAATAAATTCATTTGCAATGAAAGTCTGAAGACCGACATCCGACACTTTGCTCCCAATAGCACCCATCAATTACTGTCTTTACCATCATTTCAAAAACGGCCGTTGAGTTCACCGAACCTCCTTTTCTACAACTACTGCCCGGTCTTTACTCAGGATAAAAACATACGCAGGCTGAGTATTCGCGATCCTGTCTGCTTATCTTGAGGCGCACAACGTCTCATAGAATGGCAGACGTTAGGGGAATTGTTCTTGCTTATATGTTTCTGTAAGAAACGAAGATAACAGATCTCGCGAATTTATCCAGAAGCCTTCAGTTCGCAAAAAGTCACGTTTCTTTCTGTCTCTTGATAGTTCTTTTTATCGGAATTTTCCATCCAGGTTATAAATGGTTCAGTATCTATATTGAGCCTAACAGCCATCATCTACGTACCGGTACGTCTGAAGGCAAAACGGCAGAGCATGAAACAGCAGAAGCATACAGATGGTACGGTAACCATGACAAATAGTGTGACGCTTGCAGGGATGTGAATAAATTGACTCCATAAGCCAAATAATATGTTTGCAGTCATGCAGTTTCGCGTGCTCAGAGAATAGCTATGGTAACAGGTTTTAGGGGAGTTGCTGCCAACAAGAATTGTATAGAATTAAGCATTCAGCGGATGTTACTTTACAGGTTTCCTCAAATGTCACGCAACCTGTTCCTAATAAGCATTACTTTTGTTGTAAATTATAAATGTGGTGGGAGGAGCATGTGTTGCAGATCTAGTGGTTGCTATTTTTGATTATAATCAATGGCAAACTTTGGATGACAGAAATAGTTCTTTGATATTTTTGCTTAGTGCCAACTTAGCGGATAGAAGGTGTCACGTGGTCAGCGCAACGAATCCCCAAGGCCGTTAATTTCGGTTTATAGACCGGAGCCGCTATTTCCTTGAAATAGCTCCTCAATTATCATCACGACGCTGAGTGGACCCCGTTCCAGACCCACTACTTCTCAGAAAAGAATCTGGTAGCGCCGGGAATCGAACCCGTACCTCTGGATCTGTAGCAGGAACTCTAACCACTAGATCACAGAGGCTAACTTTGCCGACAAGCGGCAGTTTCTCGGTCGGTATAGTTCGCTTGCATACTAAAACCACTGAGTTTGTTTGTTGATATTTTGCTTAAAGTTTCATGACGCGTTTTGACAATTAATTAGAATCTTTCATACCCGTGACAGGACAGCTTCATGTAATGACAGGGACTTGTAAAAAGAAACAATTTTCATTCAGGAAAATTCTTTGTTTTTTGCAACAAGAATCTCTACAGTACCTTTCTAAAATCTCATTTGTATCCACATGGACAGATTTGCCACTTTACTGGACATCTTAACTGTAACACTTCTTGTATGCGTACGTAGTATTTCATTATTTTCAGACTAGTTTGCAAAATGTTTGAGACAACAGCTGTGCAGAGTGAAAAAGTGGGTAGGCCTATCCAAAGTTATACTCTATACGTTGTCATTTTATGTCTTCTGTTGAGATAATGGCAGCATCGGAACATACTTATTTAATTTCGTATAATATTATTATGACGTGTATCAGTGACCATAGACGGGGTTTGGATGGGTAATCGGATTTATTGAGCTCTTATAACTCGTAACTACAAGCAAGGATTATGCGCTCTGTTCTACACACTTCACAAATCAATATACAATATAGAACACACTAGGTCTTCTCAAACTGGTACAGCCTTTGCTTGGTAGTGGCTCCTAATGGCTGTCGTTCTCCTACTCCCTTTGGATTCTCGAACTGTCCCTAGTCTCACCTACTAGCTTCTCACAACAACAGCTGATAATAACTGAACCCAAGTTGTTATCTTACTCACCAACTCTACTAACGGACTCCTCACTATAGTGATCTCGACACGGACAGCTTAGAAAACACTACTCCTCTGTTGCAGTGTAATTACTGTCGTGAAAATATGCTTTTTACGTAGCAACGGCTGTTGTATAGTTGCTTATTTCGTGGTCGATGCCTAGTAACGGGTTTACATTCAAAAATATATTGTGTATAAGGGAAGCTTTCCAATCGTGAGGGGTGAAAGATAGGCCTTATATTTCTTAAGAATTGTTGGCAGATATACTTGTTGCAGTGCTGAATATGCGTGCGTATGTGACTACACAAAGCACTGTAAGTGAACTCTTAGATTCCTATATACGCCATTTCAGTGTGTGTGTGCTTTAACATCCAAAAGCGCGCTTTGATGCCTCTATTTGCAGGCTTGTCTCTGTTATCAATAACCGCGTTTACAAAACAGGACACCAAAGGACACCTGCACTTGCAGCACCTCCTTCCTGGAGGTGTTGAGAGTGTGGCTCGTGATTCAGAACAAACACAGCTTAATTAACTACAGCGAATAATTTATTATATTATACTAATCAAATACGTATATTCCTGTCATTACTGCTTTGTAACTTGGTATTGCTTGGATTGTGAAACTCTAGCCCTTTAAACCTCAACCTTTAATCTGAATACCCTTCAGTTTAACATTAAGAATCAAGAAATTCTGTGAATTAATCACTTAAATTCCTTTGATAAGCAGGGACCGCATATAAAACGAGGAGTCCAACCATTCTTGTATTGCTGTATATGTGTTCATGGTCGCGGTAATGTTTATACCGAGCCGTTGCCTAGCAATGATAGGGACGTACACAGACACACAGACTGATGGCAAGGATTTATAAAGTACGTCAGTGAGATGGGCTCGGGTGTTATGTTATACGTACCAAGTTTCATAATGATTGATTCACACATTTCAAATGTTAATAGGCGGATAAACAGGCAGCATGGTGATAGCATAAGCCTGTTTCTTTCAAAATAAGGAAAGTGGGCTAAAAATTCTGCATTTTAGCCACAATATGTTTGTGGATTTTTACATAATTTTCAGAAAAAAAAAACAGCGATAGGTTATCCAAACAGCATTAGCCAACAGATCTTTGTGTGGTCCTGTGATGTAACTGAATTTGTCTAGTATGCATTTATTAGTAAATTGCTCCGAAATGTAGTTCATGAAAGTATAGCCTTGTGGCCTGGTAACTGAACATAACAACACATATTCAGAAGCTGAACTTGTATTCTTACAGTCACGGAAGAATGATTAGCTGAGGAGCTGTCTGGATCAGCCTACGGCAGTTTCCGGACATAATGAAAATGCTCCAGGAATTTCTTGAAATAACCTCACGATTCCTCCCTGCTCCAGAATTTCTTTCTCCACATTCATTCTTAGATGTTTGCCTACGGAATTTCATTTATTTTCTTCGGCTGTTTCTAGAATGTTGCCTGGGGAATGTTTCCTGTCTCTCTTTCGTTAATTCACTTATAGAGTATTCATTTGGGCCACATAAACAGAACTCTTTTGTGCCCTTATATTGTTCTCAGTGCACGCCTTTGCGCATTTATCCTGTATAATATGACGTCACTTCTACTATGGAAATTAAATGTGTACCGTGGCTAGAGTCACTGTTACCGGAATGTTCTTCAGTTCAGCGTATGTACAAATTTGATACAACTGTATATTTTGATTTATTCAGCACAGTATTCATATTCACGGAATGTGTTTCGACATAATTCTTCCATCTTCAGGAATATTTAGCCAGGTTCAGCTACATTACAGTACAATACAATCGTGGTTCTTTAGTATAGTTGAAATCATATAATTGATTTGTCTTTATTTCTTGCCACATAGCTCGGAGCTACAGAAAGGGCCTCATGTTTTATTGTTTGGTTCTTTGTTTGCTTCTGAACCTAATATATCAGGCCTCTTCTTTATACCCCAATGTCAAATAGAGCATAGAAAAATAAACGAATTCATTTTTTCATTTGCGTTAATAATTTATGGCCTTCATATATTGCCATGCGGGGCACGCGGTACCGCAGTTGGTTGAGGCACTATGCTATAAGCCGGAAAGTCGCGGGTCATTGGATATTTTCAATTTATCTAGTCCTTCAGGCTACACTGTCCCTGGGGTCGTCTCAGCCTCTAACAGAAATGAGTACCAGGAATCTTCCTGGTAGATAAAGAGAGGCCGGCCCGTAAGGCTGACAAACTTATCGCCATCTGTGAGCCGATTGTCTAGAAAACATGGGAACCTCGACATCTCACACGCCTATGGGCCTTCACTGCCTATTACAAGGTTAGTTTTTATACATTGTAATGCAATTCAGACATCTACAAATTTTAATGATTTTCACACTTGTTTAATATTCCTGAAGATGACAGAATTCTGCCGAAACATGTACTGCGAAAATGAGCATTGTGTTGAAAATATTGTTATATATTATATAGGATTTTCCTAATGAATGATATAACCGTAATTATTTGGACTTTAATTTCATTATATAACAAAGACGTGTGTAATATAGTGTACAAGCATGTACTGAAATGAATGGCACAATAAAATGAAATGTTGCAAAGAAATGGTAACTCAAGCGGCCTCCGTAGTCTAGGGGTAACGTTCCCACCTCATGACTCAAGGTACGCGGGCTCAAACCCGGCGGAGGTCGTGGAATTTTTAAGGGCGGAAAAATTCAGGGAACAAATATTAGGTACCACTGCCAGAAGGAAGGACGACCTCGCTGACAGAAAGGGACTAATTATTAGATACCACTGCCAAGTAGAGGGTAGAAACCTCGCTGGCAGAAAGGGACTAATAGCGAGCACCAATATCGGTAGGGGATGGAGACGGTAGAAATTAAAAGGGGGATGTACAATAGACTATGAGTCGCGGTGCATGGGGAAACCCACCCCCTCAATACTGAATCATTGAAAGAAATGGTAACTCAAATAGAATTAAGAATAAACAACTTCACAGGGAAGACCATGTTCAGATACGGAAGCGAATAAAAGAGACAAACAGCCTTTCGAAATGATACAGATGGAACTTGTCAGACCACTGCTCTCTGTTACTTACGAAGACGGGTATGTGGAAACATCATAAATTTAAAATATATATGAGAATGACGTCATTATCGGGAATTCTGTGACACAGACATGTACTGAGGATACAGAGGAACTTAGAATGAAAGAGGGCGTTCTGTTATGAATCCGATGTTATAAGAAACAGATCGTCATGATATGAGACTGAGACACAAGGAACATATATGCTGCACCAGGCTTATAAGTTTAAACATGCAGCTGTTTAAATCATGATGCTAACAAGTTCAATATATACCTATGATTTTTAATACAAATTAAGAATCCTTAGGAATTATTTAAAGGAAACAAAATGATCTCAATTTAGCAGAAAAATTAATGTTGTAAACATTGCGGTAAACACATCGAATGGAAGTAAAATTCACTTTCCGTAATGCTGAATGCTCTATTGTCACGATGCTAACATATAATCACGTGTAAGGGTGACAATAGACGGGATTTGGATTGGTGAATAGATTTATTGACAACATATACCACCGCCAATCTTCACAGTTCACAAATAACCGCAGCACTTGCTAAGCGTTTTCTAGCCTGCTCTGTCTTTACCAGCCGTTCCCTGGCAACGGCTTTTGCAGTGGAGATTCTTCCGCTTCACGTTCTCAGGTGCTATCTTCACAGTCTTTCGTGCAGAACTCAACTGAACTGACTTTATCCGCTCCTTACGGTTATAACATCTCAGCATGGGCCACATAGGAACCCCCCCCCGTTTAACTCTATTGTTGCGTACATATTCTTTACGGCGGGAACGTGTTTACAGAGCCATTGCCAAGAAATGATCATTGTCCATAGAGTCACCATCTCTTAGCAATGGTTCTACACGCCACAATATTCTCATATTAAGCCTGTAAATCAAAGAATACAAATTTAAACACAGCGCTATAAAGAAATTCCTTCCACCCTGAACTCACAGTTGATGAATTGTTGCGATATATACTTAACTTTCCGTGTGCATTTAATACCCACAAAGGGGAACGTTATGGAAAGGAATCGAGAAAATTTCGGGATAAATGAACTCGTGCCAGAACTGCCAGGAAAAGTTGGTACTTTAGTACATCCCAGGAAGTGAGAGGGAGGAAGCCATTGTCACGCCGTGATGAGGAGTGGCGCGGCGGATGTAGCAGAGAAAAGCTGTGTGTTTCTATCTGATCCCGGATTGCTTGACGGCGAGACAATGCGATACGTTTTCTGCGAGATTGATGACGTCTCTGATGGCCGAAAAACAACCCGCACCGGATGAGGACGAAGTTGTTCTCTGTTCTAGTTCAGTTGGAACATCGTTCAACTGGCAGTAAGAAATATGTCTAACTACGTTTAAACGATAATAATAAACCGGAGATATTTGTCAGTTAATCGCAGTTTCAGTTCTGTAGCTCAGCACCTTTGCTTTTCGGCTCTTCATGAGCTCTTTACGAATTAGAAAGGACAACTTGTGTGGAGATCACGTCCATCTGTGACCTATTATTTCTACCTAAATTGAAGAGCGCAATTTTGAAGGTTCTGTAATTTTGAAAGAACTCAACGTTTCGGGAGAACCATATAGTTTCCATTTTTGAGGTCGAAGATTAAGCCAAGCAATTTGGCAGCCTCAGCTTCTGCTGGTTACTCGCCTTGTTTACTCTTAGACCCTGAAAGTGGTTATTATGTGTTCCTCCGAAACGTCAGGATGTCTTCGAATTAGACGGTTTTACAAACAAAAAGACAGTTCATTCATACTTAATGCCGAGATAGCCTCCAATCCAAAACTGCGTCAAATATTTGGACATACTGTCACGTGTATTAGCGACTATAGACAGGGTTTGCATTGAAAGATTGGATTTATTAACACTTTGTACAAGCTCTCTTAATTATATACAATACAGCGCTATCGCTGATTTACACACTTTACAGTTCACCGTTACACACGCATCAGGGCTCTCAGTCTTCACTAATCCTATCCTGGTAACGGAAATAAAACAATCTCACTGTGACTACATCTTCTAATCACACACTAATTCTTCTTCAAATACGAACTTCCCGTGGCTGTCTCCTGCCGACATTCCCGTACTCTCTGTTGTACTCCGCTGTACTCCGCTGCACGTTGTTGTATTCCCATTCTTGTCACTCTCGCTCTTCCATAAAAATTCTGTTAAATTTCTGAACTCCCAATTCCAGTTCTCCAATAATTCACCTAGCTCAGTCTCAGTCTGTCTCATTTTACGACCGACGATCAGCCGACCAGTCTGTCTTCGCATAAAGCACCCATCTGAGGCCTGCGACCAGATCTTTATTACTGTTTGACAGTTACGGTCTTGTTTTTTGTGGGCGTCCTCTCTGAGGAGAGGACGCGTCTGTCTTTTATATATTCTGCTGGTCCTTACCAGCGCAGTCCTTCTCGGTTCCGAGTCCCTTGGTACTCGAGACCATATTTTACTGTCTCAAATTTCATACTTCCCTTTTCGTCGCCTCCTACGACTCACAGGGTCACGGTGAAGGTATTCGAACTCGCCTCCACACGAGCCATAAATAGGCTCTCGTTATATAGCCTCGGGTGGGATCCTACAGAAAACACCTCTCGTATTGTTGGTCGCGTGTATCGCTCGTTACATGGCAACGGTTGCTGCGCAGATCACAGAAAAATCTTCTGTATTGTTGGCTGTGTGTTGTGGGCGTTGCCTAGCAATGAATCTGTGCGTCACAGTGGTTTTTTTTAAATTATATATGAAATACTTTCAGTAGAAGTCGTCTAGTAGTTTCAGTTTCCATATTGACTCACAGCAAAATCCGTTTTACGTAGAACCACAGGGATGTCAGATACCAGCAATACTATTTTATAAAGAGGCAGTAGATGAATTTAATAAACTGCAAGGACAGTCGTTGAGAATAGAGCGCACTTCATTGTGGAGGATGTATTTTATGGTGATGGTTCTACACGCAGCAACTGTGCGCTGCTAGGCACATCACGTCTACATTGATCGGAGCAAGAAAGTCCCATGTTTGGGGGGGGGGATGTATGCACTCGCTGCTTACCAACCGGGTCTAACCACTTGTCGATAATAAACGCTGTCACGTGGTTTTCACACCAACATTCCTATAAACAGATTGGCTACACTGTCGACGGGAGGGGACGAGAGAAAAAGGCTGGAGGGGGAAGTGAACAGCTCTGGAAATACGGAGGGGCTCGATCCATGGGACTTCTTTCCGCGGCTTTAGTATAGCGTATCTGTGTGTTAACGACGTCAAACCACATAGTACGGTTCTGTGTTACTCGCAGTCACAGTGGAACTTAACTGTCGTTTCTTGAAAGTAAAATAATATGGTAATTAGAATTTGATAATGTGCTTACCATGTACTGCGTATATCTGCATGCTGACTTCATGACGACCCAAGGTTCTGTTCATGTTTGTCAAGGCATCACTAGACTCTGCAGTTAATGTTTTCGGTCGGATCTGAGAAACCCATCCTTGAGTTTTTTTTTTTTTTCATTTCCGGCTTCGAACATAAGTCATTTCGACAAATGAACTTGGAATCGCAGTGTTTAATGTAAACTGTAAATGAAACTGTTTCTTAATTCCGGGGGATGAAATGCGCGTGCCGACCGACAAGTCCAGTTATGTTCCCGTTTCATATCCTTCCTGGGAATCACACAAAAATAGCGGCCACTGTACCCGCGCACGTCTCAGCAGGATCCCTCATGCTACAGCCGTCACAGCGGGGTGTGGGTTTATCAGATTCAACAGCCGTGAAGCGACAGAGTGACGCCATGTCCCCCACTCTTCACAGCAAACTACTTTATTTAATTACACTCTTTATTGTACTCTCCCTCCCTACTCGCTATGTCTTATACAGTAAGTTCTACTATATGTGTTATTTATATAGGGAAATGACCCGTATTGATAAGAGTTTGTGGTAACATCACTTATCTTGAACACATGTAATTAGTTTGGAAAGTGTACGTGAACAGACATGGCGGTTAGGAGTGCTTCGGTCAACTAACGAGGCCCCAGAAAGTTCCTTTGCAGAATAGCTCAGATAAACATATATTCTTGTCTCACAAGCTCAAACAGTAGAGTGGAGTGAGAGAGTTGCTAAACTGCCGGTTTGTCGCATATAACATGATGTAGTTCGTTGAAAGTCAACCGACGTTTCGAAGAATAATATCACCTCCATCTTCAGGGTCGAAAATTAAACCGAGCATTATTCTCCGAGGTGATAGTACTCACGTCCTACGCCTCCTCACAATTATCAGTTTCTAAAAGAAGTTAGGTTTCTGGAAGGAACGCTTCACTTTCAGGATATATGCGAGGGTTTGGAGAGGAACAGAGGGTGGAGACAGGGCATCTGGAAGAGTAGAGTCTGCTCAGACCAAATGGAAACAGGATAATATAAGTTTTGAAAGAACTTGTACATTATCTCGAGCGAAATTGCCACTTTCAGGGGACGTAAATTGCAATAAGAGAAACTGGCATCTGAGCGCGCGGCACTGGGTAGACTCCTGAATTACCACACATAAAAATTGAGGTTAACTGGCAACTCCCTCTGAGGCATGAGATTGTAGTTTGATGAAGGCAAACAGATTTCTGGAATTGAAACAGATATTTGTTCGAATGGACCAACTGTTGTGGCTGTTTAAAGAGCAACGTACACGAAGTAGGGTGGCTGCAAATCTTCACTGACACATTTAAGTTTTTATGCCATAAATAAAACACGTAAAATTTAATACTGATATTCGGGTGTTGCTTCGTGTGGTGTTGGTTTTGCCGACTTTGATGAGATACGACTATATGCTGCCTCTTTCATCAGGGTCGAGATATGTCTCCGGTTGAGTTAGTCTATAAATATAGGTGAAAAGTGAAGCTATCCTTGTAACAGACCGTCGAGACCCGTAGGGTTGTGAGACGTCGAGGTTCCCATATTTTCTAGACAATTTGCTCACAGATGGCAGTGAATGCATGTAGGAATTTGGTGGGAAAACCAGATGGATCCATTAGGCAACCCTAGACATAGGTGGGGGGATAGTATTGAGATGGAGCTTAGATAGGATGGGGCGCTATGGACTGGATTGGCCTGGCTGAAGATAGGAACCGATGGAAGACTTTCGTGAACATGGTAATGAGCATAATGTTCCGTAAATGTTGAGTTATTCTTGAGTAGCTGCTCAAATGTCCGCTTCTCAATAATGGCGCAGCTCCACGACGATAGTTATGTTTTTCTTGTGTTCATGAACACTAAAACATTTTATGTTCATAAGCCCAGGAATAAATATAAAACATAAGATACTGTTTCACTTGTCTTTAAATTAAAGCCTAGATGATGTATTTTACAATACGCAGGCAGTTCTGTATCCAGTTCATGTTTCGATAACCAGCGAATTTAATGCGGACCTTGCCGCGCTTTGCGGCAGCTCTTAGCAATGTAAAGGCTTTCACTTATTCTATCGACAAGTTTTTAAATATTCGTAGCTTTTATTTGTCTTTTGAAAATCTCTTAACTCTACAGAATTTTATAAAGCTTCGCATGAAGACGGTTTATTGTGATTACTATAATAAGACAGGTAGGTACAGTGCGTACAATCAAGTGCGCGCCGCGGCTGCAATTTGCCGTGAGTCACACCACCGCANACTGCGTTATAAAGCCATGGAATTATTTTCTGCTTTAATACAAAGCCAATGTAACAAAAACTATGTACTCTTTCAGACATCTGTCACCATACATATCTGCAGGGCCAGTGTTACATGGCCTTGGTGTTTCTGTCACCTCACAAGTTTGCACAACCGCAGGCTGTCTTGATACGGAATTATGATAAGTTACAAGACGGGACGGCAGCCAAAGGAATTATATTTATGTCGAGTTAAATAACTTAGCACACACGATACTGAGGTTTTTGTTCGAATTATAGAAGGGGCGAATGGAGAGAAAGATGTACACGGGATTCGTTGGTACGTCTCAAAACAAGAGATCATGAATTTCCTTTGGAACTCTTGAGTGCATTGTGTAAGGTCGGTATTACACACACAGGAGAGTGTCACGGTTTTGACGTAAATTTAGTTTAGTTCAAACGTTATATTGCTACTCACACCTAAAAAGATATGTGATTCTTACAAAAATATTATAGCATGTAGATCCGTTGCTAGGTAATGGCCCGTACACACGCCACAGGGAAACACGTCACGTCCGCGGTGACGTAACCCCGATAGTGTAGGGTGAGCAGTGGGCTGCAGTATAAGTTTGTTTCTCACTTCTGTTTCATACTCTCCCTTAGGTCCAATTGTTTTGTTATGTGCCTCCAATTTGTGTTGTTCTGTTTGGATCCGCGTACAGTTGTGGCTCTGCATACATTCATCTCTCCTTAGGTTCTCAGCACAGATGGAGAAGATTGAATATTCTGAAATGTTAGCAAAAATTCCGGGATTGTGATCTGCATTCAACTTCGTGAATATCATTTTATTTGTTACTATCTATTTATCTGTCTGTCTATCTGTTTATCTACGGTCCTTGTTCGACCTTGGCCGCCTTCTCAGTTTCTTATCTATACATAGTCGTTAGGACTCCTTGCACGTGGGATCAGCCAGCCGCTATGTATCTGCCTACAAAGAGAACAGCATAAATGGAAACAGACATCCATGCGTCGAGTGGTATTCGAACCCATGACCTCATTGTTCGAGCGAGTGAAGACGGCTCATGCCCTCACCGTGCGGCCACTGTGATCAGCATATGTTACTGTAGTTTCGAAATGTTAGAAATTTTTCACATTTTAAAGTGATTTTAGCTACCTTCGTATTATTATTTTACCTTGTTTTCTGGTATCATGATGCAGGCCTAAACTCTTATACCTTTCGTTTTCACGTCCAGACCCTCGTGAACCCTTATTGTTATACACCACTCATGTTTCTAGCCATGACATCTACTTCTCCCCCCCCCCAAAAGGAAAGAAAAATATACTATGTAAGATTTGAGGCTTTCACGGCGGTGATTATGAAGAAAGCAGTCTTCTGCGATTTGGCACCGTGTATAAGTGGTATTAACCGACGTTTCGGAGGAACGTATCGCCTCCATCTTCAGGGTAGAAGAANCTATTGGAGAGGTATATTTTCTGGGATATAATGCCGTGCAGTCCGTTGAAAGTCAACCTAAGTTTCAGGGTCGAAGAATAAGCCAAGTAAGGAACCAGGATCACTGTAGTTCCTGAAACTGTTCAAGGAAAAATTTCCCGAAATTAATCTGCGGAGTATTGATGCTTCACGCTCATTTCTTGCTTGGCACTGTACCCCAGGACCGCCACTGCGAGAGTCTGAAGTCCTACACTTAATGATTTATTATTATTATGCTCATTTCTTTTGCGAATGTTGTTAGTAATTCCTTAATTAAATCTGCATATGTCCGTACTAATTATCCTCAAGTTTCTATGACTGCTGTCTGAATGTAAGACGGGCTTTCGGATGAAAAGAAATCCAGCTTTGTGCGTTATACTAATTACTTTCCGTTCCATCTGTAACCCCTCTTCAAAATAGACGGATGTGAGATTAAGTGGCTCAGTAAGAACGTCTGTAATCCTATTCAGAACTTAATGCTACTCTTGGGTACCTTACCTTTCTGTCTCGCAAGACTGTGCAAGTTTCTGAAAATAATATATTGTATACTACTTTAAATAACATAATATTATCACGCGTATGAATGACTTTACGTGTAGAAGGGTTTTGAATTGGATGATTTGATTTGTTGCACCTTGCACATTCACACAACTCGGGACTACAGGCAATACAGCGCTATCGCTGTTTTACATTCTTCCGGTTCACCGTTATACACGCACTAGGGTACTCAGTCTTCACTAGTCGTATCCTTGCAACGGATTTTATCACAATCTCACTGTAACTTTAAATCATACGTGAAGTCTTATTAGCACCGCCTAATTCCTTTCTTCCCATAAATCTGCAACTGCCAATTCCAAAGACTCAACTCAAATCAATTCCAAGCACAAATCTTGGCAGGCTGACATCTGGAAACTCGACTGTCCTCTCACTACTACTCAGTTTGCTCAGTTGAATTCTTCTTTATAACAACTTTGCACGGACCCCACGGAAAACGCCGTCTTCTATTGTCCCATATTGTTTTAGGCGTGTTTACTGAACCGTTATATAGCAAAGGTCGCGGCGCGAACCACATAACCTCTCTTATGTTCAGGCGTGTTTGCCGCGGGCACGTGATTACCGAGTCGTTGCCTAGCAGTGGGTCTACACGTCACAATATTGAAGATAAAGATTCTCACTACAGTAAACAGTAAGTTATCCTGCGTGCCTGTAATGTGATCCGCCTCGTTGGTTAGTCACTGGTTTTTTGGTTCACAAGAACTGCATTCTCAGCTTGAAGTCATTTCGTCGCAAGGTAGGGTGATGTTGGAAGTGATGATGTCATAGCCTGTTTTGACGTAACGTACCGTCATTTTCCTCGGGGGACCGAGAAAATCTACATGAAACAAAAATTCAGAGTAACCTGTGTCATGACCGAAATTCGAATCTCAGACATCACAAATACGACGCAGGTGTATGTACCCTGCATCTGTGTCTTTGTGGCTGAATTACAGCGTTGACTTTGTTCAGGGCGTTCAGCAAGATCGGAAGTAACTCAATTCAATATCAACAAATTCAATAGTCGTTCTATTGCCTCTGCTTTTGTATCGATTCCAATTCTGAAGTCAGAGAAAGAACAAAAGGAAAGGAAAAACTCTTCTCTTCAGCGATCGGAAGATGGTGGTTCGTAAGTTGCAATGCAGTTACTGGAGAACGGACAGCATATATCAGTACAGTTAGAACAAAAGTAAGGTAATACATGGCTTGGAGATTCGTAAAGAGAATCTGGAAATAGCAACTCGAAGCAGCTGTATTCATATAAACCAATGGACCGAAGACCCCAGGGACGTCCGACAAGCCTGAGGAAAGTATTTAACCCCTGAAACTGGAAGAGGGGAAGGGCTTACTCCGTGATGGTGGCGTTGGCTGTGATAATGTTAATGATGATGATTATATACGAGTTAATAATGTGACATGACGCCTGAAGACCGGAACAATGGGACCAGAGGAAATGTTCATTGCTACGCAACGGCTCGGTAAAATGTTCCCTCCGCAACGAATGCGCAAGGAACGATAGCGGTATTGTTGAAAACAGTGTTTCCTATTCTGTCCGTGCAAAGAGGTTATAAAAGAAGAACTGAGGTTTGGTGAGGTATGCAGTTGAGATCTTCAAGGGAGACTGAGAAGAGATGGCGAACCAGTTCAATTGAGGGAATAGCTGGCAGGCAGTTCTGAACTAGAGTCGGTGAAGCAAGGACCTGAGCGCAGGAAGTTGAAGAATTTCAACCGTTAGAAGCCGTTGCCAGGGGACGGCTAGTGAAGACAGCAGGCTCAAGAAGGCTTAGCGGGTGTTTCGGTGATATGTGAAGTGCCGAGATTAGCTGTGGCCTCTAATTACTCGTAGTTCCGAGCGGTGTGTATATTTTTTGTTCTTCCTGTGGCGCTACAGCCCCAATTTGGGCCTAGGCCTACCTCCATGAAACTCTCCGTTTCACTTCGGTTTACTAGATCTTACACATTCGGTAGGACTCCTTGGGCGAGTGATCAGCTCGTCGCAAGGCCTCTACCTGTAGACAAACACAGAAAAACGCACACAAACATCCATGCCCTGAGTGGGATTCGAACCCACGATCCCGGCTTCCGAGCGAAGACAGTGCATGCCTTAGACCGCTCGGCTACCGTGACCGGCAGCGGTGTGTATATATGGTCAGTAAATTCAATATACAATCCATGCCCCGTCTGTAGTCACACACGACGAACACGTGACAATATGTTTTTAGGAAGCCGTTTTGGAGACACGAACCGTATGGAATCTGATGGAATTTAGAGAAATTTAAATTAAGGTCGAAAGGAAAAGCTAGGTGCTTTTTAAATATATCGCAACTATTTCAGGAATCTAATTATACGTGTAATTAATTCATAGAGGATATGAATAGCAATACTATAATTCTGGCATAAAGTTTAAGTTTTATTAGAATCTAATTTATATTTGTAGATCATGATGTACTGGATCTCTTTTTTCGGCTCACAAAAAAATGTATTTTCGGAGGCATTTTTATGTATATAAAATCATGCAGTCGTAGTGTGCGTTTTATAACCCATTTTCTGCTGTTTCCGAGGCTGCTAATGCACTGGGATTTACCTCGGAGTCGCTGTAGGCCTTATTGGTGAGGTTCAGAGTCGTGTAACTGCTTTATTCAGTTTTATCCTAAAAAGAAATTTATTGCAGAATTTATTTGCTGTTTCTTTGAAACTAATTTGATTTCTGTGAAATTATAACCGAAGTAAATCTTTATTTGCGTCCGTAGCTGCGATGATAAAATTAAAAAATTTGGAAGACGGCTTTGGGAAATTTTTCATACCCTGTTTATATAGCAGTAAAAAGTGGGTAGCTTCTAACAGTGACACCTGTAACGTGTCATCGAGGACATGACACAGTGCGTTTCTGTCTCAACAAGCAGATAACCTGAAAAAGGATATGAAATTCTTTGTAAGGAAGATAACACTGCGTGACACAGTGCCGTGTAGAGCACAGGGGAGGAAATATGTTAAATACATCCCTGAGTTGGAGGAGGAAGGGGGGGGGCTGTTTCTCCTGGAAGCTGTAATCTGATTTCGGTATTTTAAAAAGGCCGCTAGGACCGTAGTTTTTTAGAAGTTTTATAATGGTTTGTTTTATGTCGTGCCTGAGAGAGATAAAAACCGGGAGAACCCGTACTTTTGCAGCTCCCTCCAAGAATATTGACAGAATTCGTAACAAGAAAGAAAGCGTCTTCTGGATGTACTATAGGGACTTCAGTTTAAATTATTAATGTTGGTAGCTTCAGGGAGTTGAATGTCTTCCATAATAAGATGTTCCATTAAGTCTGAATTCAATGGGCAGAATCTTGAACTAACAAGTGAAGCGTGTAGCAGCATACAAGTTTCCCACAACTTTTATTTAGACTGAGTAAATTTATTCTCTTATTTTACAAATTCTTAAAAATGAAGCGTTGAATTTAATCCTTTGAAACACGAATTTCATCTAAATAATAGTAAAAATTCACTTCCTGTCACAGAGAAATGATCATTAAAGAGACTTACCAGTTAATGTCATTAAAGAAAGTCCTTCGTTTCCTCCTCCTCATTCTTCTTCTTCTTCTATTCCTGTTGCTCCCTCTTGGGACATAGGGCGTCCGTGAAACTCTCCGTTTCACTTCAGTTTTCTTTTTAATCCAACACAGTCGGTAGGGCTCCTTGAACTAGGACTCAGCCCGTCGCAAGGCTGCTACCTAACACAAATACATATCCGTGCTTTGAGTAGGATTCGAACCCAATATGCCAGTGTTCGAGCCGCGAAATCTTTTCATGCCTTAGACCGCGGGACCCCTGTGATCGGTATTAAGGGAAGTGACCACTGTTCATAGAAAAACATGTGAAATATCTGAATAGAGTTCATGGGCAGAAGCAGAGATTCGGAATGTTAAACGGGTGGTACATACACTGTACCTGTCGGCTGAGAGGCCTAATCTATGTTTGTCCTTGAGTGCGATGATTCACCGTAGCCGTGCTTATGTAGTTGGCTTTATCAGAACGCGCAGTCAGCACGTTACGTCAGCGCTTGCCAGTCATGTGTCATGTATAGTGCTTGGAAACCCTAAGGACAATTATGACATGGCGAGCGAGTATTTTGTACTTCAATTTTATGGCTTCATGTCACTCACAAATTAGTTTGATGTTACGTACATTATTAACATTACAGAATCCACATATTCCTGCCAGTTTTAATATGTATTTTGTAATCAACAAGTGTGTAACACCGGTCAAAGTTTGACACTTCTCTGGCCATTATCTCCGTAACCGTTGAACTTTGGACATAGGTGTTTTGGGTTATATCGGCATACTTTAACATAAGGAACACCCTCCCGAAGTTTGGTCCATTCCTCCTGGGACACTCTGTATATAACAACCAGTTATATGGAATGCTAGTTAAGAATGGTGAATGAATCCTGTAGATTTGTTGTTGGAGTATGCAATTAAATGGTGTCCGGGAACTTTAATTTTGAGAAGTTCTATTTTCTGGCTTATAATGTCATGTAGTCCGTTAAAAGTCAACCGACGTTTTGGAGAAAGTGTTGCCCCCATTTTCAGGGTGGATAATAATCTAACCAAGAAACCTCCATGAAGCAGGCAGCAACAGAGTAGAGGATGCTACGTGCTTGTGGCTGATTTTTTATTTGGTTTATCCTTTAACCCTGAAGATCGGAGCAAGATGTTCCTCCGAAACATGAGCCTTCAGCGGACTACACGGCGTTATATCTCAGAAGATAGAACCCTTTATAACCACAGCTGAGAGAACTTCAAATTATGTAAAGTGTAAATTTGGTTCGCGTCGCTGCAACGTAACTCCCTCTGTACGTGGTGATATATTTTTCCGTCCTGCAGCACACCTCATTTATCGGTCTGATTAGGTAGGGATGGATGGGTTCGAAAATATACAGCTGCTACTCAGAGAGTAAAGGAAGATTGTCCACGAAGCAAACCGTCTTCTGGGGTGTGGCGCCATGTAGATATTGTGTTAACCGACTTTTCAGAGGAACGTATCGTCTCCATCTTCAGGGTAGAAGAAGAAAGAAAATCTGCAAGCGGGGAACCAGCGTGAGCAGGTGCTGACAGACTAATTAGTGTCAGCACC
>NW_019720560.1:634832-703942 GCF_002891405.2 Cryptotermes secundus
CCCCACACCCCAGAAGACGGCTTTCTTGATGGCCACCGCCGTGAAAACCTCAAATCTTACGATAACTGTCCAGTTTCTTCGGTTTCCTTAACTTGATCATTGATTTCAACGTTTAGGATGGATATGACCGATTTTTCTACGTTAACGTCAATATTACTTCGTATACTTTTCTGCAAAAAATAAATTTGCTGTTTAAATAGAATATTTTTTGCACATTAAGACCAGCTTGTACATTGGCAGCTGCAAATAATCTATCGTTCTGTGAAGCTTAACGTTCGCGATGTACAAATATCTGTTCTGCCTGTATATCTTTAATTCATATTACTTGTAGCGTTTCTTTGATAGAGGTTTTGTTTAAATCAACACTGATCAAACACGGATGCAAATAAAATGTAGTTTACTGCATTAAACTTAAACTTAAAAAAATCTTTAGGCTAATTAATCATAAGTCATGCTTAAAATAATTTAATCCGTTGCTTCAGTCTTTTCATTGCTTTTGCATAATAATATTATTCAAGAAGTTTTTTGAATTAACGGCCTGTGAATAAGGGAAAGCGTTGGAGAGGAGTTACTGCAAGGTTTTCTGGGAACTGAGGTTGCTAATATTAGATCAGCCTTCTCGTGATCACAGCGTCGCAGCATCGTAATAAATTGTTTTGTCTGACATGAAATGTAATTTCATTTGAATGAAGGTACATAACGGGCAGCCAAGCGAAGGCGAGACCTTACACCGTTCTACGAGGAGGTATGAAATTTCACACTGCAATCCAATCTTCCCGGATACTTTCATGGTCAGAGCTGTCTTTTTTTATTATTTTTATTTATGTAGATATTGCTAGTACAGATACTTCTAATACCAAAAATATATTAGCGTCGGAAACTTTACATAAATTTGAGAAAAAATATTCACAATGCTTCAAAAATTACCAAGAGGAATGGGCAATATGTCGTAACAGATTTGATGAACGCGTTGCCAGGCAACATCTCTGTAAACACGGCGGCATATTGTATGTCGTCTGCGCTCATATATTCCTTCTACGGTTGCATCACACACATCAGCGCGCTGAACCATTGTGCATATCTATCTTTTTTCTGAATTTTCTGCTGCGTTGTTTACTGCGTTTTGGAACCCATCCAATCAGTGCGTGACAGCTACGGGATCGCCGCGATAGGGCGGCAACTTCTCCACCTCTGCTGTGAAGCGTTTAGTTAGAACTATTGGTTGCAGGGGTTTAAATGTAGCGGACGAAGAAAATCGGCTGGTGAAATAAAAGTTTGTAAAAGTTTGTAAACTGTCTTCGCTCGCTTGGAAACCGGGATCGTGGGTTGGAATCCCACCCAGGGCATAGATGTTTAGTTTGTGTGTGTGCGTTCTTCTGTGTTTGTGTACAGGTAGAGGCCTTGCGACGTGCTGATCACCCGCCCAAGGAGTCCTACCGAATGTGTAAGATCTAGAAAAACCAAAGTGAACGGAGAAGTTCATGGAGGTAGGCCTAGGCTCACTGGGGCTGTAGTGCTAAGAAATGAAAAAGGGGAAAAAAGTTTGTAAAGACTGTTGCGAGCTGAGTGCGTGCGTCTCCGCGCCATTTCATTACATTGATATTTCAATGGCGAAAGGAACATTTAGTTAATTTTCTGATGGCTGAAATGAAAACTAACAGCTTGAGTGCTCTTACCGAAGCCTGTTGACAGAGACAGTGCAGAAGCTCTTGTAGTCAGTCGCCCGTAGGCACAGCCTGCAGAGTAGTATATCTCGCAGGGGTTAACAGGACAGGAATTGTTGGTGCTTCATGATATGTAGCCAGTATCGAGATTCGTGTCTCTAGATATTTACTTTGCTTAAAGAATACTGGTTTACTTGAAATAAAGTGTCATTACAATGTTACTGAAATAAGATTAAATTACAAGGCCGAAATTATTTCAGCAACAGTGACGAACTTTAATATAGACATTAATTCGTCTGTCCCACTATCAGAATATTTTTAATTCTTCCAGAATTATCGACACTTACGCATTTTAATTTCCATTGGGAAACGTAAAATGGTTTGTTCATTGGTCACAACAATTGGTAAAGTGGGCAGCGACCCATAATTTATGGGCTTCCACCTCGCAAACGTTGGTGACGCGTACTGAAAACTTCACAAATTCTTGCGGCCCTCTCTGTCTCTCTTATAGTAAATATAAAATAATTACTGTATATCGTGACGTATAGGGGTTGTGGCCGAGGTACAGAGGGGTTCTCGGATGATTGGATTTATTGACACCTTATACACACAGCTCAGGACTACAGGCAATTACAGCGCTATTGCTGATCTACACACGTTACAGTTCACCGTTACACACGCACTAGGATCCTTAGTCTTCACTAGTCGTATCCTGGCAACGGATAAATAACCGTCTCACAATAACTTAAAATCACACATGAAGTCTTCTTTTGACGGTCTAATTCCTTTCTTGCCATTATTCTGCAGCTCCAAATTCCGAACACTCGACTCAATTCAATTCCAAATTCATATCCCGGCAGGCTGGCTTCCCGAAAATCGACTCGATTCAGTTGAAATCTTTTACTAAGCACTTTGCACGAGAACGCAGAAAACACGGCTTCTCTATTGTTGGGAAGGCGTGCTTACAGCGCCGTTGCATAGCAACGGAATTTACTCGATTGTTACCTACGTGTTCGTTGCCTTCGGAATGTGTTTATCGAATTGTTGCCTAAAAATAAACGTATGTTGTGACTTCACTATTCCGGCTTTCAGGCGTCATATTACAATATCCTTAGGAAAGTATAATGTTCTTTATCAATCTGTGTTTTAAATTACTTATATCCAATAACTTCTTAGGTCGTCTTCTTCCATTTATTTTATGTATTTAAATACGTATAAGCGGAAAGGTAGAGCTGGTTGAGATGTCAGTCTGTAGGGTACACACACAGACGCGAGACTTCCCTTACAAAATTAGACGCAAAAAGTAGAACAGAACTTGTGTGGCGTATGTACGCGTCAGGAACTGCTGGTACCGGATTTTGCTGCTTCGAGTTTCTCCCTTGGTTTGAAGCTACAGTGTCTAAGCTCTGCTAGGTGGGTAGGTAAGGCAAGAGAAAGGAATTTGGAGCGGCCCATTCTTATGTCGTCACCGCAACAGCACTGCCGCCTGGTGTCACCTGCTATTGTCACTAGTCCAATAAAGCTCACACATTGTGGTGGTAAATCCCGTCTACAGTGCCTTGACTCCGGTGGCATTTGGATGTGACATAATGTACTTTATTAACTTCTACATTGATTAATAGCGCAAACCTCGCTAGTAGAGCTCCTTTCAGAAGAAGGTGCGTGAGTTCGTTCCTCTGATGATGAAGTGAAAGTTAAAGTTGTCCTATTCATGAAGGCGTAATGACTTACAGGAAAAGGATGCTATATCTCTGAATTTTTAACCTCAGCAAAAGATGGAAATTGGTACTTATGTTCATGCTCCGGCTGTTTTATCGCCAGGAAAGTAATTACGTTTGATACTAGATGGGGCGCAGGACCGGTCTGACTGGGACTCTGATATGGTTAGGGCTCTTAATGAAACGTTCTGAACATTCTTCAAAAATAGGGCCTCGGAATAAAGCAATCCATCGAACAGGTAATTACTCGTAATTATGCAGCTACAAATTAAGTACGCAATTAATTAATCAGTTGGATTATTTATTTATTTACATGCTTAACATTGCAAAGGCGGATTATAGAGCTAACGCGATTAAAATAAGGAAAAAAATTAGATACGTACAAGGAAGCAAAATACAAAACAAAGGAACTTTCATTATCTGGATAAAGCAAGTAATTAAATGCAGTGATGCATATCATTATGCACACTGATTACGCTTAATATTTTAATAATTAAGAAGTGACAATGTAGGATTAAGAGAAACAGTTTTTGGTTCCAATGTTAATTATAATAGGAACACTCTGTAATGTAATCTGTTGAGAGTTAATTCAATTATCTATAGATCTACAGCCTTCTTCAGGCTCTGGCCTCTTGTTCAGTTTCGTAATCCTAATTTTCCTGGGGAGTAAAGCGCGGCCGGCGCGTAAGGCTGACAACCTTGCCGCCATCTTTGAGCCGATTGTCTAGATAATGTGGGTCCTTCATGGTCTGTTACAGGGATATCTCTACTTACTTTACTTTTACACACAGTCGGTAGGACTCCTTGGACAAGGGATTAGACAATTGCAAGACCTCAGCCTACACAGGACAACACAAACACAGAATAAACGCGGACAGACGTCAATGCCTCGAGTGGAATTTGAACCTACGACCCCAGTGTTTGAACGAGAGAAGACAGTTCATGCTTTAGACGCGCGACCGCTGTGGATGGCAACACCTTCACAATAAAGCCACGCGGGAGCGATATAAAACGTAAACCATGTGATATTCGAGCCTGAAAGGACATTTATATCTCGACATATCCTCCACAAACATTGATACTCATGTCCCATAGCTTTAACAGTGCGTCGAAACCCGCAGCACAGAAGTCTTTTGTCTGTTGTCTCAGCCACTTCCGCGCCTCCGTTTCAAGCTCTTCGTCATCAGTGGAAGGTTTGCAATCCAGATGTGAAACTCTTTAAGCGACAGACACTTCTCTTTGTAACCAGGAAACATATGTTTCTAAATATCCGTTGTTTTTAGCCCTTTTACCCATAAAAACTCAGAACAGACACCGCGGTTCTGTAGTAAAATCCTTAAAAATGGAAACCATTTTGACTACTAAAACTGGTCTCTGAAGAAGCGCATGCGCGTCTGCTACCTAGTGACCTACGAGTATTTACTGACTCTCGTATAAAATAATCCGACTCTCGTAGGATACCGTTCTGTGTCCGTCCGTGTTTTAGACCTAAATGTTAACCATTGAGGTTAATTATATTTTGTGCATAACTTATATTATCCAATTGTAACATTAAAAATCGACGGTTGTAGGACTGGGGTCCTGTGTAAGGGGAAAGTAGGTTTTATAAATTCTTCACGGAACTCCTTGTTACGAGAATACAAATATCTGTGGATAAAACTGCTTGCAATTCTCCGGATTTGTTCTGCTTTAGAAGTGTTCATAACTAAGATAAAACTGTTCGCATTATGGACGTTGCCAGCAGCAAGACTTGCAGTTGCCTCCGGACAGGGCAAATGTACTGGAAGCAAAATGAAGTAATTGCACTTCATAATTTATCCTCTCAGCCACATACGTGCACTCGAACTCATTTCACTGCTTGGGTTTGCCGGGAGTCCAGCCTCGAACACAAAATGTGTGCTTATTGATTTTCACCCCTTCATTCATGCACATTTCAAGGTCATTAGTAAGGTCGCGTGGAGAAGCGATAACACATCTCTGTCTCTAGTTGCTTACTGAGAAAGTAAGCAGAATAAGTTCATAAAATTCACTCCCAAATTCAGTTTGAATTACAGCAATTTCTCTGACGTCTCTCGCGAAATCTAATTAAAAAACCGTAAGAATGTATAATTAACTCTTCACAAGTGTAATGTCCCATGACGCTGGTGAAGCAGAAACTTCAGGCCACGTAGAGAAGTTCTGGAAGAAGTTGAAAAATAATGGATATATTATATCGAATGTTAATGTAAGTTGAATTATCTTCATTCGCATGTTTTGCACCCTGTTGTGTATATCACTGCTAAGTGAATATATCCGACGATCACAACAATTCTGCATTTCCAATAAATGAGCTCGGATTTCGATAAAATCACTTTATTAATAAGTTATTTTGCTGCAAGTTTCGGTCATTTACGACCACCATCAGGCGTTTATAAGCAGTCCACCACAGAAAGACTGAAAGCGTAACTACGCTGCTTGTTTTTACTACGTGTGCGGCACGCACACAGGAAGACTACACAGAATAACACCTGTACAGTGTGGAAACAAGAACTAGCCGCTGCAGCACTTTAGACATAGGGCGAGTAACCCTAACAATTTTAAATTTTAAATTTAGAGAAAATTTTAAAGGATTTTAAAATTATAACTAAAGATTTTATAGTGCTACTACAGGAAAATCAAAATTGACGTGTGCAAAATAATCTACATACCAGACAGATATCAACGAGGTAGATGTTGATAATAACGAAGAAAATAACAATATGTTTTTTAAATGTTAAATTTTAGACTGGGTTCAGTGTGGCAGCAACGTAAGAGTATACACCTGATGATGGCCGATAGAGGCCGAAACATGTAGTGTAGAAGAGAGCAAGATCAAAGACATATAATATATATTGTTTGCACTTGGGACGGATTTTGTATCATTTATCGTGTAGAGTGCAGCAGGATGCTTAAATATAAACTTGTACATGACAAGGCTAATAGCAATGGATGGTCCGGTTTCTAACTTATTTATTTTTCTTAACAGAAGTCTCTTGTCTGTAGGGAATGTTACGGGTGCATTTCTGTGACCGTGAAGAAATTGTATGAGAAGCACAGATGACATGTACTGCAAATGTTCGCTTAGCTTAATAATTACAAATATGAAATGGTTGTTCTGAAAAACTAACTTCTTTTTAAACGTTGCGACAATAAATTTGATCTTTCACATGATCTGCTCAACACAAAGGAAGATATTTCTATATGTTTTATTGTGTCTGGAACATCCTGTCTGAAAAGTCAAGAGACTTTAAACTTTTCCACTTTCAGAATAAAAACGGAATTTTACATAGAACTTTACATCAAATTTTACAGACGTCTAGCGCACATGTATTTTTTCAAGAATGATGGCTTCAGGAAAAGCGATATTATTTTCCCTGAAACATTACATTTCGGATTAAAATGAAAGAAGAAACAATTACTCCGTACGTTAACGTTTGTTTTTTGGAGCAATCAAACAGATTAAGTTTGCTCCTTATGTACTTAGTCCATACAAAGTTTACATTGATTTATGAGACACGTAAATTAAAAGTCTTGAAATTCCATTTAGGCGGCACATTGATGATGTATTGTTAATTGAGCAGAAAGCACTTTGAAAGGTGTGTAAGTGAAGTGGTGCAAGTGAAGGGGTGTGAGCGAAATCATTTTCGATGAAAGTGGTTGCATTACACGGGACCTGTATTGGAGCGGAATTCTGTTAGTGCTTCAATTTATACAAATCTTTGGTAATAAATTTTTGTGCTGTCTGGAAATGGGCTATTTGTATGGAACGTGGATCAATGGTTATGATACCTCCCCACATTAGCCCGAAACGTGGTCTACTATGAAATGACCTATGTATGTTATGACGAGTAATGATACATGAACTGGGTTATAGTCGCCTCCATAAATGCCTTGTTTTTTCCTTTCATAATTTAATTCACGACTATTCCAGTACCAATGCAGTACGACGACTGATGATAGGATGATCAATGAATGATATATTGTAAAGAAGAAAGGAGGAGGCGGTCGTGGCCTATTGGAGTTACTATCCAGACTTAAGCAGTAAAGCTTATGACTTGTAGATAATGAAAAGTTCAATCCAGTGTGACATACGAGTTTATAACACTTCAGTCCTCGTTCGCCTTACATGTTTCGATTCAAAAGAATCATCTTCAGAGGCGCACCACTACGATGAGGAAACACTGTCACATAAGATATTCTAACAATATGCACTTTAGATATGACTAATGCTCTGTATATAAATTTTGTTATCACGGTTGGTTCCGATGTTTATCTTAGGCACTCACGATGGCGCTTCTTGAAGTGTAGATTTACTTACGATGAGTTTCTTTTAGTGTATTTCCTGGTTATTCTGACTGGGGTTTTTCACTGCACGCAATATGGTGTTCACTTTTCTATACATTAGCCTCCCAAAGTATTTAAAATTGTATTAATATTTCCATGTAAACAATTATATTAAAATATCTTGAGCCGACATTGGGTCATGTTGTTTTCCTCCTGATGGCGGGAGATGTCATTTATTTTTCTTGGTTTTATGTTCTTATTATTAGAGTGTAGTTCACGTGCGTGCTGTGTCGTTTGTGACGGACCAAAATGAGAAAAGTTAAACGTATGAGTTGTATTCATGATGTAAACTGTTAGAATCTCGACTGAGACAGTTATTAACCCCGTTGAAATATTCGTTATATCGCTTCCTTCCTACTCCTTTCTAGTTCATTTGTTCTACGCCGTACACTCCAGTGTGATACCGAGAGCGTATTTAAGTTAGGCGCAATAAACAGGAAACATAATTGCTTATATTACGAGCGCCGACACAAGTAATATGGAAATATCTTCAGTAAAGGAAATAGGTGTTGGTGTATGTGTTACGTATTTAATATAACCGTAACTGTGATACGTGTTTCGACCATATAATTAGGTCGTCGTCGGTGCTTGGTAGAACACTGTGTACTCCGTAGGAAGTCAACCGACGTTTCAGAAGAATGTGATGCCTACATCTTCAGGATCGAAGAATGAGCCGAGCAAGAAACGAGCTTGAAGGCAGGTGGCAACCAGCTGATTAGTTGTTCGGTTTATTTTTCGATCCTGAAGATGGAGACGACATGTTCTTCCGAAACGTTAGTTGATTTTTGACGGACTCCAAGTTGTTATGTCCCAGAAGATGGAACTCTTCATAACCAGCTAGACAGAAATCTAGTTCCCTCATTTGATGACGTATTTTGTTAAACAATGAAAACGTCTTAAGTAAGAGATAAGGGGGAAATTTTGGAAAGACAAATATTTTGGTAGACAGAAGAAAGTGGTTCAATATTTTCTGGCGTCTCGCTATGGCTCCTTCCTCGGACAGGTCCAGCGTCGTAATATTCGTCCTAAACAAGCCAGCCAAGCATAACAGAGGTATGACGGGAACACAATTCGTATTTAAAAGAGAATTAATTATTATGGCTAACCAGTTATGGTCTATCTCACCTCCTTTCAAGCAGTTCACAGTTTTTTCTGACTCACAAGTGACTAAGTGAGACTCTCTGAACTCTAGAAAAGCCAACCACCAAATTTCGAATGGGAAATTAGTCGCCAGCCAGCGTTTTGCTGTTTTGACAATCGAACTTCTGGAGCCCTGTCTAAAACTACTTTGAGACGCAAGGTGTAAAGTTTATAATGACGAATATTTCATACCACATATATAGGTTATTTACACAATATCAGATTTTTCTGATAATGGCAGTCATGCAGTAAAGTGGACTTCATAAGTTTCAGCCAAGCGTCAGTTTGTTTTGCACTGTAAAACTTTGTCAACTTTGCCACATAATGGAAAAATGAAGAGTTTGTAAGGATCTGCATAACCTCTCACACAAACTTCTAGAGCATTTTCCTGTGCTAACATCCACCACGTGAAACTGTGTGTGTGATGGTGTTTGTCTTTCCCATGGCTAGTCGTGTATAGCACAACAAACAGTTCCATTTGCCATTAAAATGGTTCCTCTGTGCATCAACGCCAACCGCAAATGTGGTGAGAGGATCTACATGTATTTCTATTTAGGTCGCAACCATTTTCTAGCATAACGTTTCGGGATAAACCTCGACACCTATTTTCCTGTAAATGTATCAATTCGTATAATAAGAGATATTGGATTTTCGGACTTTATCCATCGTCCTGGTTTTTAAGATAACTAAGAAAAAACACGACGTTTCGAAAACTGGATCTGTTTCCGTCCTCAGGTGAGGGAAAACACCTATTCTGTTGGGTCTCTTAGAAAGAGCTAGCCTCAATCACTGGACAGTGACAGGGACCCAACAGAATATGTGTTTCCCTCACCTGAGGACGAAAACAAATCCAGTTTCCGAAACGGGTGTTTTTTCTTAGTTATCTTAAAAACCAGGACGATGGATAAAGTCCGAAAACCCAATATCTCTGTGTGTTATACACCATCGTCAGAATCCTATAGTAACTACTCGTATAAAAGGCTTATTGCCACTTTATATTAATAATGCCATGCTTTTTGCATCCACTCCTGTGCATTTATGGATGACATTTCCATCTCATTTAAGAGTACTGATGTATATGCTTATACAGTACAAATCACAGTCAGCTTTCCCGCCGCAAGATCCACACTACATCCCCGTATATAACTAGAAGATGGGAAATCATAATTTTTAACCACTATGATAATTACTTCAAACAAACGAATGGCCAAGTTATGTGATTTCCCGTCTTGGCTTTATTTGCAGATATTGCCCTACAACATACTGTGGCATATTTGCACAAGGCAAGAACTGTGAAATCAGCACAGACAGCCGTTGTTACGACCGACGACACAACAAGTAATATGAGAATATCTCAATAAAGACAAAAGGTGTTGGTATATGTGATACGTGTTTAACTCTTCACAGTTTTGCTCGTACAAGGCTGTCTCATTTACTCCGCGTTGCTTGAATTGTTTATTTTATTTGGCGTGGAATAAAAGAAAATATTGTTACGTGTTGGGTATGTAACGCGACAAATAACTTCACGCTCTTTTGGATGTAGCGAATTTATTGAACACTTGCTCTTACACTTACACAATTCACAATTCCACAATTACTTCTCCTGCTGTAGTCACTTCCATTCACTCGATACAACTCGTAGCTGCTGGACTTCAACTCACTCCGGCGAATGCTAGACTGCAACTGACTGGTTACTCCCTCTCACTAACGACTACTCCTGTTATGTAGCTTCCGCACTGACAACACAGGAAACAGTTACGTGATAGCTTTCACTGTCGCTTAAAGTCGTGTTTACCGATTGCCTAGCAACAGTCGCTGCACGGGCTCCCCTGTTGCGTGACGCCGTGTTTACAAAGGCGTTGCTGGGAAACGCTGCGTAGCAACCAGCTCGCTTCGGCTCGGCACGACATGGAAAAACACTGCTTTCCTTACTGTTGCGTAACTTGGCAACCAACCATTTATCAAGGGTCTGTCTTCGTGGTAACCCGTTCCACCTCCCGTTGCCCAGCAACGGTTGGACATGTCACAATATTTTGGGTAAATATTTCTTGGGTTTAAACGCGGACATGCTGTTTATAGCATTCCTTTAAAGATATTATTGTTACGCTGCTTTTGCGTGACTAATAATAACGGGTTTCGGATTGGACGATCGGATTTATTGGCACTTCTGTTACAATTACAATCAATTATAACAGCTCACAAACAATGGCTGCCGAAGACTAGCTCCATTCCTTACTGGATTTACGAGTGACTTCTCTTCTGCGTGACTGACTTGGTTCTGATTTACGAATCGGTCACTTCTTCAACTTCCGTTGTTCGCTGGTTAACACTCCACAGCTGAACACTGAACTCTCTTACAACTGAACAACGACTGGACTTTTCTGGACTGAGCTAACTTCCAGGCGAACCGAATATAGATCACCATCTCCAATAGTTCGTGTATTACTCTCTTTTATCCGTTACCACGGGAATGTGCGTTTGACTAGCCGTTGGCTAACAATGAACTTTGGCATTTGTTCGTTGTCTCGGAACGTTTGTTACCGAACCGTTGTCTAGCAGTGGTCATATTTGTCAAAATATCAAGATCACTAGTTTTTTTAAGTTACATCCTATATTTTTATGTGCTAAAATTCATAAATATTATTACAAAGTACTGTTCTGATTATAATGGCAGCAGCATGCAACAGAAGTGAAATACCGTGACATACAGACCAGAATGAATAACTTTGTATTTTCAGTCAGCAGTGTGAATTACGGAAGGTGCTCGAAATGTTGACCGTTGAAGTTAATGCGCAGTTGCATGAACGCCACGCCCGCTCAGTGATACATTGATGATACATTAAAAGCCAAAGCGCGTCTTCGGTATCGAGTTTCATGAAGATGCATTAGAGCGGACGGACGCGGTGACGGACTCAGAAACCGTAACAGACGCTTTTGGGAAGCATCTAGTGCGTAGCGGTCGGAGGCTCCGGCATTCTGGAAATCTTTTACATAAACTTAATCTCGTTCCACTTGGCTGCGTTTCTTTTCCGTTTATTTCACTACACTGTCAGTAGGCAGGCTTATGTAGCGACCACTGATGTGAAGATGCAGTGATTGGAGAGGCTGTAGACTGAAACGGTCATGCCCTAATCTAGGTACCATTCGTGAATTTTCCTAGAGATACCTTGACACTTCAATCATGTTACTTTTTTTTCCTTTGACATTTTTGTTCTCTGTAGTCAATTCTTACTTTACGATGGGAAGTTTTTCGCCCTACGCCCACCTCTCAAGCTAGAGGACAAACCCTTGTCGGCTGTCCATGACTACTTATTCAATATATTCGCAGCTGCCTTGGTAGAAAAGCCAGAAGAAAAGAGGCCACTAGAAAGAACAGGACATATGTGGGTGGATAATATTAAAATTGATCTTAAAAGAGATAGGATGAGATGGTACGGACTGGATCAATCTGGCTCAGGATAGGGACCAGTGGAGGGCTATTGTGAAATCAATAATGAACTGTCGGATTCCTTAAAAAGCTGGGAAGTTGTTGAAAGCTGCAGAATCGGTTGCTTCTCAAGAAGGGCTCAGCTCCATGAAGTTAACTAGTCAGATCTTATGAGGTGATTGATTTATTGGCGAGGTACGAAATGTTTCTTGTGTCTGAACAGAGGACAACTGCCATGTCTTACATTCATTTTGAGCTCCCGGAAATTGGAAAGTGTCAGCACGGGAAGGAAGTCAGTAGTTTTCTGGGAGCATGAATTTTTCTTTTGACACGTGTAGCTGTCACAGTTTGTCTTCGTAAGGGTAAAGCTCGGTCACGGTAGCCGAGCGGTCTAAGGCATGCACTATCTTCGCTCGCTCGGAAACCGGGATCGTGGGTTCGAATCCCACTCAGGGCATGGATGTTCAGTGTTTGCATGTGTGTCTTTCTGTGTTTGTGTACAGGTAGAGTCCTTGCAACGAGCTGATCACCCGCCCAAGGAGTCCTACAAAATGTTTAAGATCTAATAAACCGAAGTGAAACGGAGAGTTTCATGGAGGCAGGTCAAGGCCCAAACTGGGGCTGTAGCGTCAAATGAAAAAAAAAAAAAGGTATAGCTCGGAGGTAACTACACTCATGTGCGAGGTGCGAATTCTATCTCTGGGAATTACCTTGTTCTTAAGAGTCGTTACGTGATTGGCTTACTCTGATTCCATAATGAATTCACCTACTTAAAATCGAGGGCACGCGGTAGCGTATTTGGTTGAGGCACTATGCTGCAAGTCGGAAGGTCGCGGGTTCATATCCAGATGAGGTCATTGGATTTTTTCAATTGACCGCACTATGGCCCTGGTGTCGACTCAGCCTCTAACAGAAATGAGTACCAGGAATATACTTGGAATGTTCTTGGGGGTAGAGGGCGGCCGGCGCGTAGGGCTGCCAACCGTACCGCCATCTGTGAGCCGATTGTCTAGAAAATGTGGGATCCTCAACATCTCACAACCCTATGGGCCTCCAAGGCCTGTTACAGGGATAGCTTTACTTTACTTACTTTTACTACTTAAAATCAGTCAATTGGAGACGAATTCTTATCTGGGCAGGGGATGTCAATTCAGGTCCTTCTGGGAAATGGAACGATTGTCCCGCAAGACATCTGTCGGAGCCGGGAGTGACTTCGCTGCGTCCCGCTCATTTATTTAAATTAATCAAAACTTGGCACCTTCAGTTCAGCGGATTCGGGCTTCATTCCTCTGTACCCCTCATACATGTATTTATTTAAATTAATCAGTGCTTAAATTTGGAATGTTAAATTTTTATAACTACCTTCATGGCGCTGAGCCATTCTTGAGAAGTCGCTAGTTGTGCAGCTACTCAAGAACTTTTCAGGGTTTTATGGAACCCAAAGTTTCATTGTCGTTTTCACAAGAGCCTCCATTGGTCCCTATCCTGAGTCAGGTCAATCCAGGCCATACCACTACATCCCAATGTCTCTAAAATCTATTTTAATATTATGCACCCACCTACATTTGGTCTTCCTAATTGTCCCTTTCCTTCTTCTCCCCCATTCGTGCTACATGTCCTGCTTATCTCCTCCTACTTGACGAAGAGTACAAATGAAGCTCCTCATTATGCAGCTTTCTCCAACCTGCTGTCACTTCATCCCTCTTCGGTCCAAATATTCTCCTAAGCACCCTGTTCTTAAACATCTTAAGTCTATATTCCTCCCTTAATGTTAGAGACCAAGTTTCACACCCATACAGAACCACAGACAAAATTATAGTTTTGTATGTTCTAATATTTGTATTTAAATTTGTATAATTACATTGAAAGGGCACATTACACCTTGCTTGCGCGGATACACTTGTAGAGTTTCGCTACCAGTAAACCAGGGGAACTGTTGTGATCGGAACGGAGGGTGAGATTCTGATGTGTGCTTTCCGCTTGCCTGAGTTATTGCTCTTACGCGTTGTAATGGGCCAGCATACTTTTAAGAATTGAGGACGATCGTAGCTCTGAAGGAAACTACTAAACCCTCAGTCAGAATGGCCAGCGTGCCGGCCGAGATACAAACCGAGCACAGCTCTGTTGTGAGCCTACAGTTTTGTCCCTATGCCAGCGCGTCCGGTGTATTTACGGGTACGCTCTCAGTCTGTCATGAGAACATGATTTCTGCCACACACTTATTTTATGCTTTCCCAATAGTCGACTATAACATTCGGCAGAAATTCTCCTTGATTTAAGAATACAAAATATTTTCCACAAAAAGTTAAAAGTAATAACGTGCTAAACTTGAATAAAAATTTTTGTAGAAATATAAAATGAGAACTAATTTAATTAATTTTGAAAAATTATGTATGCCCAATTTTAAATGTTATGTCACGTGTAGTGGTTGTTAAAGACTGGGTTTGGATTGGTGAATGGATTTACTGACCACTTCTACACACGACTGAGAACTACAAGCAATTACAGCGCTATCGCTGATCTACATATTTTACAAATCACCACAGCACCCTCGAAATCTTTTCCGGCCTGCTGTCTTTACTGGCCGTTTCCTGGCAGCAGCTTCTAACATTGGAGATTATTCAGCTTCTGTGCTCACGCTTCTGTACGCTCTGTAATACTACTCACAACTGAGTTCATTGTACCAACTGTCCTCTTTGTTACATCTCGGCACAGATAACTTACAAAACATCGTTTTTCTATTGTTTCTTGTGTTATCTAACAACGGCCTCTGTTGAGAATTTCCCTGCTTAGCGACAGGTCTATAAGCTACAGTATAATTCAATTAGTTCGTTTTGGGACATACTTTAGTTGCTGAGGAAATGGTAGGAAGATGCATCCAGATTTTGAGCCTTTTCTAATTTAACTTGCGACTTTCTGCCCTACATAAGTTGCATACCGCCAACTGCAGTAAACAGTCTGAAAAATAAATTGGAAGTGTGGGTCGTTGTCCATTTGAAGGCGGCATCGAACCCAAGGAAGAGTGAAAAAGAGTATGGAAATACATTTTCAGAATCGCTGAGGACCTAACCGGTAACTGAGCTACGAACCTCTCGAATTCGAAGCAAGATCGTACACATCCGCAAAATTACGTGAGCTGACATTAACAATCTTTGATACTGTCAGCGTCGCTAAACAACCAACTAGAAATATGCAGCGAAATAGGTTTCCAGGGTCTGTGCAGACTCTAGAATTTTTAATATTGACTTCTTTATGCTCGTTTGCTAAAGTTTCAGTGTTACAGGCTTTAATTAAGTGCAGACAAGATAAATTCGCCAAATAAAACTCAATAAATCGATGCAATGCAGAATTCCAGTACCTACCCATGTAAATATAATATGATCAGGCTTACATGTCATAGTTGGGAAGTTTAAATACGGTTTAAAATCTCAGTTTATGGTAATTTAATAGAATCCGCTTTGCACATAGCCGCATGTCTCTCAGGGCCCGGGGAGTGGACAAAATGTACCCCCCTCTCTTCCTATGGAGCGAACCGAATTTTGCAGCTGCAACCTGGTATACAGGAGAGACCCACGGATCGCACCGAATGCAGTGGATTAAGTACGAGGTCTGTCGTCAGCGCGTTGAGGCTTATGTCGCAACTGAATACAAATTGCGAGTGCTTACTTCGATAGGCAACCCGCTGTGTACGGGACTGACCGGAGATCTGTTTTTATGATATTCAACCGTTATATTACAACTGCAAATATCGAATAAGATGCTATGATTGTTAGGTAAAGATGTAGAAGAGGTGGCCCTAGCTTGCTTGAAGACATTCTTGCAGTCGATATCAACTGAACACCTACGGTAATAGTCCTTATGTAACATCCTCTCAGACGAGAGGATGGGTCTGTCGTTTACAGTTATTGATGGTCCTCACCAGCGTAGTCATTCTCAGGTCCTAGTACCGCGGAACTCATCACCGTATTTTACTGTCTCAGATTCAAGACTCCCCCAACCTGAAGGGCAGATCCCCGTATTTATATTCCCCAGGAAGGAGGTGGCCCGGTTATAGCCCCAGGAATCTGGTTTCCTTTTCGTCGCCTCCTACGATTCGCAGGGCTACGGTGGAGGTATTCTAACCCGCCTCCACAAGGTTACTGCCTGAACCTGAGCTTACTCTCTTCTTCTACTGTTCTGCCGAATACAGCTTATAACCAGTTTGCACTGACCCCACGGAAAACACCGTCTCATATTACCCAGAATGTGTTTGCAGTTCCGTTGTCTAGCACTGGATGTTCTGTTGTTGAGTACATTTGTTTGCGGGAATGTGTTTACCGACCCGTTGCCCAGCAATGGGTATACTCGTCACAGTATTATGGCGGCCTCCCTCTCCGTTTGTGTGTAGTGATACTCCAGTTCGCCGGTGGAACTGTTAGCTCAATCGCAGGGCGTATTTGGGTTGGCAGTAAATCGGGAACGGAAGACTTCATTTTCCTTACAGCTGAATAAAGCACGACTCTATGTGAAGAACATGTATTTACTCATTTGTTGTTATAAATGAGTACTGGTTAATTATGCAGACACAAGTATGCTCTAAACTGTTTACTGAGATGCCTACATTTGTTTATTATACATGAGTTTTATTTCTAGAATGTATGGCAATCGCCTGGGACAAAAGAAGGCTGGTAGTAACGTGTCTCCGACTCCAACCACAGACTCCTGCCTGCCTGTTCCGACCTCCTGTTGACTAGACCCTACCTCACACAAACTAAAACTACTTCCTAATTGGTTAATTGACACAGAATGGATGGATACGCGAACATTGTGCGAGCCAATCACTGCGGACCACTAGTTGTCAACTCTAAATAACAGATATGCTTTCCAGTTCTGCATCCTGGCACCTGTTGTATTTCGTTCACCTGCAAAGCCTTTTCTCCTGCTTTCCTTAATCCAAGTAACGAGCACTTATAATTTCAGAAGGAACTTTCACGTTCATAGTACTGCAGGTGTCTGTTACAACAGTGCACCTACCCCTTATAAATCTACTGCCTGCCTTAACAAGATTCAGGTGTTTGCTGGCATTAAGAAAATGAAGTCAAACCTAAATTAAATTGTATAAACGGAAGATGGATTGAACCGGCAGAGCTTATTTAACTGCATTTTCTCAACCGCGTAAGTTTATTGATGAACTGGGAAGAATGTGTCATATGCCTGTTTTAACCAGATATTATCGCAGGGTGTTCTGAACATGCTCGCTTCGTAGTCGAGCCCTGCAACTCCAGAATATGAAGCAGGAATGCGAAACATTACAACCTGAAGTTAACTTCCTTGACTGGTGGAGAGAGGTTCAACTGTAAGACGCCCTGCCCTGGGGATCACATGATCCCTGAGCCATTGTTACCTGTGTGGCCCGCGACAAGTGATCCCTGTAACGACCGGCTGCCACACCCCCTCGTGTGCTCTGTATTTGAAACCATGGCCTCCCTCCCTCTCTCTCTCACCCACCCCCACCACCGTCCCTTCATTCCTCCTCCTACCGTATTCTATACCAGCATCACTGAGCCTTACTCAGTTTGTGGCCGCCTCTCGAAGAATACACAACGCGCTCTGGCGAGACGATTTGGAAACTATTGAATCTCACATCTTCCTCTTCTTCCTTCTTTATTCTTCCACTTTACACCAAATTATTTTCATTTCATATTCCTAGCAATGTGATATCGTGAGAGTCACAATCACTTCTTAGTTCAGGTTTCACACCAACATCGCAGCTTCCGCTCTGCAATTTCGCTTCACGTAATGACGTACTAGATTCTGATTGGTACGAACTCGTGGACTGACGCCGCACTCCGCTTGAATGTGACACGTCTGCACCTGAAAACAGTAAGGCGTCTGATAATTACGTTCCTCCGGCATAGGATCGTTACTTCATACTAGCTTCATGAAGAAATAGTTACACAGAACTGAAAGTTGGTGTCGTTACTGTAGCTGTGATTTGTTCTGAAGGAAAGTGGCGCGTCCCGTGTCAGATAAGTTAACTGTTACATGTCACGAAGACCTACTATACTATATAGTGTGAGGTCTTGATACAAGCACATTGATTTCTTGAAAAACCTTAATGTGATTAAAATATTCTAAATACAGAATTACATAGTTATATGTGTGGTGTTTTTTGCGAAAACGTGTTTTTTTATAGAACAGTTTTTACTGTTGTTGCTAATTTATTGCTGTGATCTGGAGATACGAGAAACAGTTTCACTTGTGTATTCACATGGCCCAATGGTTCTACTTCCAAATGTGTTACCTGGCAAACGTTATCCATTGTAGTTACTAACCAATGCTTTTCTGAGTATCTTTACATACATTATATTGTATATATCAACAAGTAATGCGTGGTGGGCAGTATAGTGATATTTGAGATCCTTGATTTTGTGCCAAACATAACCTCAAAGTATCTGTAATTTTTAACCACGGAAGCAAATAAATCCGTGTTTATATTATTAGAAATACTTTCTGTAAGTCACCTGAATGTGAAAGTGCAAGTATTAGTAAAGGAACTTTGTTTTTGGTTTGCGAATTAATAATAACAAAGGGACTTCAGCCTTTTATCTGACGGCAAAAAGTTTCTAAGGAGAAAAGAAACAGAAGACACTACGCCAGCCGGGGTAACGAGGTTAGAAGCGACACAACTTTAATCTCGAGAGGAGAGTGTTCGTTGCTATGGAAATGGCATTCGCGTAACGGACAGCAAAGGCGACGCAGAGATACGAATACCTGCATACAGTTGGAGACTACATGTTTGCTACATTGCTGTATAAGTGAGCAGCTTAGGACAGTGGTTTAACTAACATTTCGGGAAGTTCTTCTTGATAATAAGTGACAAATAGTGTTCTTCCGCTGTTCTTAAACGCCTGCACGCAGTACATTACATCACCAGAAGTATATAAATAATTAAAGATTTTAATATTTAACTGTTAAATCGTTAAATGTTTAAGTACCGAGGTCATATATAGTTATATATGATTCCGTATTAAATTTGCTGCTGTTAGGTTATCTACTTTTGGACACAAAGCATCCACAACTTGACAAAAAAGTGAGGCCTAAAATTGCACAAGAAAACAAATGGATTGCCTTAATATCGGGACCATAGTGAAATAAAGTGACTGCACTCAAAACAGGCCTAACATTACACGGCAGCCTATATTGGATGCTGTCGTCGGTATATGCACCTACTATAAAGACTGTAGTAGAAGTAAAGTCTTTGTTTACTGCCTGCTTTCGCTACATCGATTGTTACGATATCGATTACTGATAATCGCTAAACAGCGAAACGCAACGCCTTCTTCAACGAAGCCTACATACAGATCGGTCTGCAACAGCGGGAACAGCAGCATGTTCGAGGGACTTAAGAACAACACGATTTCAAAGCTGGCTCTCTCCCGGTTTCTGTCTCAGAGTCTGTAAGTACAACAAAGTATTCGTATATTCATGACGAGTTTCCTACGCCCATGTAACTAGTAGCCCGTTGTAGATCCCGAAACTGGCGCTGTCCCGGTTTCTGTCTCAGAGTCTGTAAATACAACAAAGTATTCGTATATTCATGACGAGTTTCCTACGCCCATGTAACTAGTAGCCCGTTGTAGATCCCGAAACTGGCGCTGTCCCGGTTTCTATCTCAGAGTCTGTAAGTACAACTAAAAATTCATAGCTTCATGGCGAAGTTCCTAGGCCCTTGTAACCAGTAGCCCCTTCTCAGATCCCAAAACTGAGTCCCGGTTTCTGTCTCAGAGTCTGTGAGTAAAAGAAAGTATTCGTAGCTTCATGACGAGTTTCCTAGGCCCTTGTAAACAGTAGCCCGTTGTCAGATCCCAAACCTGGCTTTCTCTCGGATTCTGTCTCAGCGACTGTAAGTACAACAAAGTATTCGTAACTTCATGGCGAAGTTCCTAGGCCCTTGTAAGCAGTAGCCCGTTGTCAGATCTCAAAACTGACCCTCTCCCGGTTTCTGTCTCAGAGTCTATGAGTACAAAAGTATTCGTAGCTTCATGACGAGTTTCCTACGCCCTTGTAACCAGTAGCCCGTGGGCAGATCTCAAAACTGGGTGTCCCTCGGTTTCTGTCTCAGAGTCTATGAGTACAACAAAGTATTCGTAGCTTCATGGCGAACTTCTTAGGCCCTTGTAATCGATAGACCGTTGTCAGATCTCAAAACTGAACCTCTCCCGGTTTCTGTCTCAGTCTGTGAGTACAAAAACGTATTCGTAGCTTCATGACGAGCTTCCTAGGCCTTTGTAACCAGTAGCCCGTGGTCACTTTTACTCTCGTGTTTCGTACTGATACAGACAAAACACAAATCTCGTGACTCGTCGGCGAAGAGAGGACCCGTCGTCAGAGTTAAGTTTCGTACCCAACGACTGTAAACATTGCTGCTTCCTGGAAGGTGACGCCGTGAAATCTGGTAGGTGTTCGCCATATTTTCGAAACAGCGTCAGTAAACGTCCATCACTGCGTCGTGTTTTAGAAGACAGTTATATTCTTGATAGATTTTTTCGATTAGGATAAATATTTGTATCATATATGTGCACAGAGATCTTATCTGGGTACTCGTCTAAGGTCCTCCGTTCCCTGTTGCTACGACATCGTAACACACTGAACTGGATAGAGCGAATTAGCTAATCACTTGTGTAAGTCAAACATATCCTCGACAGTTTATTTACATAAGATTTGTAGGTCGGTGCAGCAGTTCCCCCATTATACAGTTTTGCAATCGCTTCTTGTCCGTTCTTTTTCCGTTTCCTGTTCACTTCTAGACTTGTAAGAGCGACAAATGCAATGCAGTGTCGCCTTGAAAGTGGTGATATTTCTTTCAACAGATAGTTTTATATTGTGGCCTTTTAGGATATGCCATAGAGTAAGGTTGGTATTTATCAGCATTTCGCATACTGTGTAACCATCTTCGGGGTGACAGCAATATAAATGTTATAGCTAGGTACCAACGTTGCCCTTGAAGAGAGAACGAATATGTTATCCCGAAACCCTGATATCCACTTACTATAATGTACGGTGTTATGACGGAGAGGACCACGATATGAATGTTCAGTGTCATGAAATATCTGAGGCTCACATTGCTTTCTCTTCTGAGTACATGGCCGGTCGTCTTTATCGTGGAAAGTGATTGGTTTCTGTTTACACGTGATGTGATGCGACGTGGACATTTTTCTTGTAAATATTTAAGTGAACTTATTTTTCTTGCGCATAGCAGATCTTGCATATTTTGTGGGGTAGGATACCGAAGGGTATCTCATTCTCATTTCCAATTCATCGAGTCGACAAAATTATTACATAAGTCGACTGCCCACTTGAAAAAATTCCCCTGACTGATGTATTCAAATCAAATGTCATTGATGTCTGTTCACTTTCTCAAGACGAGTTAACATGTTTGTGAAAAGCCTACATTTCTTGCGGGCAAACATTTCTAAAGACATTCCGAGTACAAAGCCAAGTTTTGTGTTCGTGTTCGTGTTTTCCCCTCAGGCTGCCCTCTGATTTAGTTACATTTCTTGTACAGGAGCGGCAGTGCATGCAATTAATAATTTATTTTCAATAGAATCTTAATTTGTTTAATATAATGGTGTATTCATCTGAGTTGCTTAGTCTAAAACTGAGGCTTCCCCGTAATTGGAGAATGTGAGTTCCCTTACTCGTATATGTTCTTCTCTGAGAAGGGATTTGAAAAGCTTGGGTGTTTGTATCTCACTTAACAATTCCTTCTCTTCAAGTCGCCTGTGCTCTGTGATCTTCATGCAGATTTTCAATCCTCTGCTCTGTGGTTCTGAACGCGTCCCTTTGTTGTAATAGCTTCTCAGTCAGTCTTTATCTCATGGCCTGAAATATTGTAAGCCGTTTGAAACCTTTCTCATCTTTCGTCTCCGATGCGGATTTCATGTTGCCACATGGGGCTGAACTTACTTTTATGGAGCATACGAGAGAGGCACGCGGTAGCGCAGTTGGCTGAGGAAATATGTTACAAGCCGGGAGGTCGCAGATTCGATTCCCGATGGGGTCGTTGGATTTTTTAAGTCACTTAATCCTTCCATCCGCATTATGAACCTGTGGTCGAACCAGGAATCTTCCTGGGGGTAAAGTGCGGCCGGCGCGTAAGGCTGACACCTTAATTGCCATCTGTGAGCCGATTGTCTAGAAAATGTGGGAGCCTCGACGACTCAGAACCCTGTGGGCCCCTCAACACCTCTAACAGGGATAGCGGTTTTTGTAGAGCGTACGAATGCATGATTGGTTAGAAGCAAAAGGCGACAAATTACTGTAACGTGTTTTCGTTACTGATCCCACTTCTGACACCAATTGTCGCGTATCGGGGGTATGACGCGACAAATAACTTCATGATGTATTTTATCTAGCGACTTTTATTTCACATTCGCTCATACAATCACCCAAATTACAGATTTACGATTACTGCTATCTGCAGTATCACAATTAGTACACTCCAAATGCCAGAATACAACTGACTGGCTGACTTTACGTCTCGACTTGGCGGCTGTCACAGTACAACTGAANGAAATTGTTTATTTACATTAAATTCAGGAAAGAGGTATAGGTCTGATTTCTAGCGAAACTACTGAAGCTGCCATTATTAGAAAAGGTTAGCTTGCATGGAAAGGTCAATGTCTTTGCAGTAAATCGTATGGATAAATTATATGCTTGTGTCTTGCCTCATAAAAACAAATAGATCACGCTATGTTCACGATCACAGTGAGCGATAAGGTGCAAAGTTAAGTTGAGCTCTGTGTTTAAGCAGCATGCGGAACTCGAGTTATAACGCAATCCATACTCAGACTCTGGACTAGACGGGCAAGAGCTCTCGTTCGCTGTTTCCTGTGAGCCCTCGGCACATTTCGGATAGCAGACTGAGTAAACTCCAGAGCTGGCCTCGACGTTGTTGAAGAGAGAAAAAATTTTTTATCCCCATCAGGAATTGAACCCATTGCTCCGTTCGTCCACCCCGTAGTCTACTCGCTGTAGCGACTGAACTCTCGCGGTTCCTACATTGAACCCCTGTTCCGAAACGTTCTTGGCGGAACTTCTGTCTAATTTGTACCCTAAAGACGGTTAATAGCATGAAATTAGTTACTTAGTTGGTTGGCGAGTGCGGTGACATGAAGACATGAACTTGGACTCCTGCATTTATGTGCTTACGTTTAATTATTACAAAATACAGTGATTGCTCGAAATTGTGTCCGTCAGTTGCTGCATGGCATTCGTTTCGTTTTGCAAATAGTTCGAATTTCTCCAGGATCTGCTTCGTTCTTTGAAAATATTTAATTTGTTAACGAATTCATAAACACTGTTCTATCCCTTTTAATATGAGTGGAATATTGCACGTTTGATCGATAAAAGTCAGTTATATTGGAATCAAATTTGATATCTGTTTTCTGGGGTGTGACATCATGCAGTCTGAAATTTAGCGACGTTACTGCATATACCAGACTGCATGGTGTCACATCCCATAATATGACAATCGTGTAGTCTGGTAAAATTTTAGCGATGTTCTTCCTAAACCTCGATAAATATTTACCAGACTGCACCACGTCACGTTCCAGAATGTGATATCGTGTAGTCTGGTAGAAGTTTAAAGAAATTCCTCGAAATGTCAGTAAATACATAGCCTACTCTCCGTGATATCTCAGAAAACAATAGTCTTCATAATCCTCACCTCTAAACCTCAGATTTTTACAAAGTTGATTTTCCTAACATCTATCGTCATTCCTAAAACAAGAAGGTAGTAAATAAGTTAAGATTTCCACTTTCACATAAATGCCTACATCTGCGTAAAGAGGCTGACACAAATTCTGATTAACATTCTTATTAAAGAGCCTGGCATATTCATTGAACTAAAATTAAATAATGCAAATCTTTGATTATATTTCTTATTAAATGTAAATAGGCTAACAAGATAAAGTTTTCCCCGATACAGGCCGTGGAGGCCCATAGGTTTGTGAGACATCGAGGCTCCAAAATTTTCTAGATAATCGGCCCACAGATGGCAATGAGTTTGTCAGCCGCACTTTACGCCCCAGGAAGATCCCTGGTACTCATTTCTGTTAGAGGCTGAGTCGACCCCAGGGCCATAATGCTGCTGGAAGGTTTAGGTCAATTGAAATATACGCTACCTTCCGGTAGCATAATGCTTCAGCCAACTACGCTACAGCGTGCTCCCATGTAATGACAGTGAAATTTGGAAATATGATCTTTCATTTTATAATAATTCGCCGTTATACATGATCTGACACATTCTGGTGAAATGCTTTGTCCTTCATTAAGACAAACTTGCGTTTAATATATTCCTATTTACCAGTATATGCCTTGCTGTGCTTCCGAGGTATGCCCACAGATATAGTTCCGATAAGCACACGATGATCACAGTGAAAAGTATTTGCCTGCACACTTCGGCGTAAAAGATGAATGCTTCTTCTGTCATCTCAGGTGTAACAATACGTCCGCTACACAGTAACATGCATCACATTTGTTTAAGCGTTAATATCTCATTTTGGCGGTTTCCCATTCGAGTGTTGACAAGAGCGTATCGATCGTGATTGGCCCATAAGCTGTTTTACCCGTCCGTCCACAACAAATTTTATTTTCACTTAAATATTATTCTCTCGTTATTTCTCGTTACTATCAGTTCTTAGACCAAAGGATATACACCGAACGATTAAAACACAAATACATAAAACACTGATAAGACCGGGGCTTTATTATGGATGTGAGGGTTGGACGCTAAACAAGAAAGAGGAATCAGTCATCAGTTCTTTCGAGAGGAAAATCCTAAGACGCATTTATGGACGAATAAAAGAGAATGGGATATGGAGAATAAGATATAATAAAGAGTTATACAAATTATATAAGGAGCCAGAGATCTCAGTGGCGATAAAGCTAAAAGACTGCAATGGACTGGGCATGTACAGAGAATGGATAAGGAGCGTATCCCAAAGAAAATATTATACAATACAACAGGCGGCAGGAGACATGCTGGGAAATCAAGAAGTAGATGGATTGATGCGGTGGAAGATGCGAAGAAGTGAATGGGTGTAAGGACCCGGAAGAGAGAAGTGCAGGGCAGAGGGGAATGGAGGGGCTTGATAAGGGAGGCTAAGACCCGACATCGGGCTCTTGCGCCGTAGAAGAATATAATTCTCTCATCTGCCCCTGACTCTCGTAAGCGGTCTTTGTCTCTTAGTTTTAGAATCAAAACTTTTATATTCATTGTCTATTCCCTGCATGCATGTTGAATTAGTGTAGATACTGAAGGCTACTTTTACATGTGTGTGTGTAGTTCTTTTACATGGGCTTTGTAAGCATTGATAAGTTTCATTTTAATGTGAGTGAGACAGTTCTACAACAAATGTACTCTTAGAGAACATGACATAGGGCGCAACAAGCTACAATACAAATGTTGCAGTCAGGTGACACCTGTGTGTCTCTCATGTTATTGAAGTGTCTCTTCGGTCTGGACCAGACATGGCAAAACTGGCTCACAAGACACGCCAGTCTTACCGAAATTTTAGCGCGGCTCGCGAAATAGCTCGTTCTTAAAGTTAGATAAAATATAATATATACTGTCACGTATATTAGTGACTGTAGACGGGGTTTGGATTGGTAGTTGAATTTATTGAACAATTACAGGTCGTAACTACAAATAACTATCACTAATTCCACACTTTACATTTCACTAGAACACATAGTCTAGTGTTCGCAGTCTGTTACTAGACGTTTCCTTGTAACAGCTCCAACAATGGCTATTCCTCTGCCTCCGGCTTTAGTCCTCTCTCCACAGACTCCCATACAGAACTGACTACGCTATAAACTCGTCCCCTGCTTATAACATCTCGGCACAGACAAAATAGAAAACACAGCTCTTCTCTTGTTGCATTCTTGTCTGTTATTGCGGGAACGTGTTTACCGAGCCGTTGCCCGGAGACGGCCCTAGTATATCCGCCCATCTCGCGGTCGTTGCATAGCAGCCGCTGTACATGATAGAATATAAAGTGGGAGTCCTTTACATGAATACCCATCTGAACGGATCCACGCCTGTTTGAGACTCCCGAGCTTCTGAAAATTACGATGCCCGGCTCAGACGTGCGGTAGGTTTGGTCAACCCTGGGCTAGACTGCAATTTTAAAGTATACAGCTCTCTCTCAATTGAGACTTGTGCCTTACAGAGCAGTTAGGCAGCTTCATTTCGTTTAATATTTGCTCTGGCTGTACCAGCCATTAATCTGGTCCTCCTATCGCGGAATTAATTAATATTTGCCTATGAGTTACAGTGCTGCGTACTGCGATGTCAATATTCCGATAACGCTTTATGAAAAACACAAACGTGGACTAATATATGCTTCGACTTTTTCCAATAAAACGATAGAAATGAAATTGCGGAATTAAAGCGTACAACTTACTTACTTAATCCGCTCCTCTTATGCCTTACGGTGTCGAGGCCACTACCTAAACACAGGATTACACAAACAGAGAATAAACACATACACATACCAAACAATCATGCCTTGTGTGGGATTCGAATCCACGATCCCAGCTTCCGAGCGAGCGAAGTCAGTACATGCCTTAGACCGCTCGCCTACCGTCACCAGCTTACAGTCTACAACAACAACAAAAAAAAACTCCGTGGCCTGTAGTCCGCAAGTGAACTATACCGACCGAGCGACCGGCGCTTGTTGGCGAAGTTAGTGCCAATTATTACGGATAGAGGGTGTCATGTGATCAGCGCAACGTATCCCCACGGCCGTTAATCTCGGTTTTCTAGACCGGAGCCGCTATTTCCTTGAAACAGCTCCTCAGTTATCCTCACGAGGCTGAGTGACCCCGTTCCTGACCCATTACTTCTCAGAAAATCTGGTAGCGCCCGGAATCGAACCTGCGACCTCTGAATCTGTAGCCAGGAACTCTGACCACTAGTCCTCAGAGGCGGTCTCTAAAGTCTACAACACAAGTTTCAAATCCATTTTCATTATAAGTATTATATCCCGCTGGATAAACATTATCATATTGTGACATGTTGACCCCCACCTCCCCAGCGGTACGTGGCGGTAACGTAACGCTCGCGTTCTTACGGTAATAGGCGAGTTCCCGCCCCGCCACTCCCCTCCGCGGTGACGTCACCGAGGGATATCGCAGTCGCTAGGCAACGCGAATCAACAGCGGCGACGTTACGATAGTAACAGCGGTGACCTCCGCTAGCGTTACATAGCAACACAGCGCCAGGCAAAAAGGGTGCCTATTACGTGGCCGTATTGTCCGATCAAGGTTACATAAGGAGCAGCGCAGGCTATTCACAGTTGTTGTACTGAGTTGTACTGTTACAGCCGCCGAGTCGAGACGTAGAGTCAGCCAGTCAGTTGTATTCTGGCATTTCGAGTGTACTAATTGTGATACTGCAGATAGCAGTAATCGTGAATCTGTAATTTGTGTGATTGTAAGTGCGAATGTGAAATAAAATTCGCTACATCAAATACGGCGTGAGTTTATTTGTCGCGATATACGCCCAATACGCGACAATATATTATTACCGAACCGGCTAACCTATCGACAACGCTCTATGCACGTATTCGGCAGGTACTTGTTTGGAATCCCAGGTGGTACATTGATCACTCTGATTTTTTCCGCTTTTCGCCAGTCCTTGCTGGGAAATGCCGATATAGGACCTTAAATTAGACCAGGACTGCTTCCTTCCGAGTCCTTTCCAATTCATTATCATCCTACAGTTCGGCGACATATAGTCTAGCTGTTTCCAGCGTCTTTAAATAAAGCATAACAATTCTAAACGCACGGTCTCATCATCGCTTGCCTACGTCACAGTCTCCTCCTGAACGATCACATAAGTAGAGATATACATGTACGCTATGACGACCTTCCTTAAAACTGTGTGGTCGCGAGACAATTTCAGCTCCTGGCATCACATCCAGAGAGTATTTTGTTGGCGTCGCCTGTTATCCCAGAATTCCATTGGATGCCGAAATTTATGTTGATATGCACGTACCCGAGAGTCCTATTCACTGTACAGCATGTAGCCAAACACATATACATATTCCAATTCGAGTCAGTCTTCCACAATTTAGCCTTGGAAAAGTACCTTATGTACCGGTCCAGCATGAAAATGTTTTTGTTTTCCATAACTACTGTATATACGCATCTTACGCTAGGAGACTGCATATTCTGGTCCGAGAGATGCATGATCGGAGCGTGCCAGATTATGGTACTTTCCTTCCTGTTGACCTCCTGGTCCGAGAGATGCATGATCGGAGCGTGCCAGATTATGGTACTTTCCTTCCTGTTGACCTCCTGGTCCGAGAGATGCATGATCGGAGCGTGCCAGATTATGGTACTTTCCTTCCTGTTGACCTCCTGGTCCGAGAGATGCATGATCGGAGCGTGCCAGATTATGGTACTTTCCTTCCTGTTGACCTCCTGGTCCGAGAGATGCATGATCGGAGCGTGCCAGATTATGGTACTTTCCTTCCTGTTGACCTCCTGGTCCGAGAGGTGTTGTGAGCTGTTGGCCGTTCACATATTTACGTAACGTACAAATCGAAGAGGAAATCCTCAAAAGTCGTTGAAAGACAAGACGTGTTGTAGCTCCTTCAGTATACTTCCCATGCTTTCCTACACCGTGCATTGCAAAAACAGGAGTTATATCCCAGTCATATCCAGTCTGCCGCACATCGGCATGCATCAAGACGTGTAATAGTCAAGACACGATGTCTGTGACATGACGCAAAGAAAGGAGCACAGCTGAAACGAATGAGATTATGAAAACCGCCACACACCGGTCAGCGTCATGCTAACGAGTCACGAATGAAGGAAGACTGCGTCTTTTGTCTCATGTCTTAATTCTTGTCTTGACGCAGTTGGTGTGCGGCCGCCCTTAGTATAGCAAGATGCACCAGCAAGACATGCATTCTGTTAACGGATCTGGCAACAATCGGCCTAACACCTTACGTTCATAGCGAAAGTCTTCTTCAGAGTTTCACTATGATTCGGATGGCCAGCGTTCACAGCGAACGTGTGTGGTGTCGTTATCAGCAGCGGCAGTTTTTCATCATTTGGAATTTAGGTGACAGCCTTGTGATTATCACATTTCATCAACCGGAGTTGATAGCCCCACTTAAATTAATTTTCGTCAAGTATATTCAAGTGCACAATTGGAAGATATATAATTCAATTTACGTTAACAAATGACGTTTCAAAACACGGCCCTTTACCGCATTGCAATCGTGAAGCGCGTCCATGGCGCTGGTCGCTGGATTTGCTTACGATAGCGGAAAATGCCTGCACACTCGCCTGATTTCAGTCCTCTCAGTTTCGACTTCTGTGAGGATATTTTAAAACTAGGGTCTGCGCTAGTTTAGACCATGCTACAGAGGAATTGTTATGGAATCGAATTCAGTGATTTTCAAATGGAACAAATGTTAGTTCGCATGTGAGCGCCTTTTTCGTGCAGAGCCGATTTGTATGTCCATGAACATGGATTCCATTTCCAACATTAATATAACAATAAAAAATATTTGGCTATTAATAAGCTTCTTTGTTTCTTTCCTTTGTACATAAAACCACTGAAGTTAAGAGTGTAACCATGAAAGTTGAAATTAGTTTCGCTGTAACTTTTTAAGGAAGGCCCTCAGGGTACATAGTCATACGAAACTTTAAAATTATTTAAATATCCATAAAATATAGCGTGTAATAATGAAACTCTTGCGTACAGTTTGTTATGAATTTCTGGTACGAAAAACTAAAGGTACCACAAGTGTCATTCACCTTGGGTAACCCCCAAATCTTTATTTTATCCTAAACCGATGCCATCAGATTGTTGTGCACCCACCCCTACGACATGTTTATTATTGTGCAAGAGGGGGTGGCACCCAAATTTCTTATTCTTATCCCAACACTGTCACCAATTTTGTTGTGGCGCACAATTGCGAGATCAAAATTATTATTATATTCCACGGGGCCACTATCAAAATTTTGAATATCTCACCTAATTGCCACCAGATAAACATCTGTGGATAGCTCCTACTCCGTCCAGTGACGTAATTATAACGAATACCCCCGAAATATTAGAATAATTACCGTAAGTATGTAGCATATTTATTATTATTAAATTCATGTGAGAAATGAAGACTGAGGAAGCGAAATGTCCAGGTTTTGCATAATAACAGATTTACTTATATTCGCATTTACGTTAAAAGTATTATGTGTTTACAGATATCCTGACAGAAAAATAGATTTAAACGTTCGTATATAGCAATGTGTCATTTCATAAGCTTGTCAATTTCCTTATATAAATAAATATGCAAAATAATTTCATACCCTCTATCAATCACAGTGATCCTTCTTTGGGGGACTGTTTTCAAACACAGTCAACAGCAACACCCGTAATTACGTACATACAATTCTATATCTGTTTAATCCCTTTCATGTCATCTTAGCCTATTTCTGTAATAATACCTTCATGTTATCCTCCAAACTTACTTTCGGTCTTCCAGGTCAATTCTCCAAACCTGAAAACTGTGCGCATGCTGTGTTTCCGCTGCCTGAATTATATATCAGACCAATAGTAATCTCCTTCGTTTTAGTGCCCACATAAAACAGCACGAGATACGAGTACATAACTTACGAAGTTGTTCTTTACGCAATATCCTGCACTCTCCGCGCGTGCCACTGCTCTTAAGTTCACATATTTCCCCCGGCCATCTTGCTGGTAGTGTGTTTCCTGCTACGTGAAGCCAGAATGTTATGATACAGTTGTCCCTGGGCTTCCTTAAGCACTGTGCCATGAAGAAGTATGGAGGTGTTGATGTATAGATCCATACATTCTTGACCCCGACATTATTTGGAGGTGGGTGGTAAGCTTCACTCCCCGGCCGCTTTATCCCCGCGGAAACATTTTCCGGTAACCATCGGATAGGAGACTAGATGTGCCTCATTTAACAGTGTAGTTCACCCTCTTTTTATATTCACACTATGAACAGTTTACAATAGTCGAATCATTCGATAATTTTCCTTCGATTGTTTCCCTAACCACGGGTTCGGGGGGGAAAGAAAACTAATTGAAATGTGTATTAGTGTAGTTACATAAAAATATTAATTGTGACGTGAAACTGAGGTTATCAAAATGGCGAAATTTATGTCGTGAAGTATAGTTTCTTCAGATACTAAACATTAGGTAGAGTACAGTGACGAGAAACATTGCAGAATTACTACTGCCTTTCTTTACATATTCTTATAGTCCCTGGCTTCCCACCGCGGCGGCCCGGGTTCGATTCCAGGTCTGGTCAAGTGGGATTTGCGGTAGACAAAGTGGCGCTGGGGCGGGGTTTTGTCCGAGTACTTCGGTTTCCCCTGCCAATCTTCATTCCACCAAATTCTCCATCATCACCCGGAGCAGGCTACAGTAGGCCAATCAGTGGCCGCCAGTCCGAGTGGACCCAGCTGGACTCCTCCCCCCACTAAGCGAATTTAAAAAAAAAATACATGTTCTTAACGTGCTGATCAGTATCTAACAAGGGCGGCGTATGAGAACTCTAGAAGTAAAAGTGTCGTTTCTCAACTTTCTCGCTGTCTAGCGCCAATGGGCACTCTGCCACCCAGATGGCAAGTTTTGTCTCCCCACAGGCATAAAGGGAACTCCGGTCTCGCTGTGATATCTCATAACTCCGCTCTAAAACTTGAATTCTCTTATCAGTGTCTGCAGAAGTAGCTACAGGCCATTTGGTCACGAGCTGTTATCCATCTGTCTTCGTTCTAGATCCTTCGCACTTCTATCCCTTGAGCTTATCCAGTAAGCCAGAATTATCCTCCTATTTATTTAAATGGTATAAGACATAAGGAAATTAGGATTAATCATTTTTATTTTATATCGCATTATTTTTTCTATAACCCCGTCTCACCTCATCATATTAACGTGTTCAGTTTAATAATGGAAAAGTTAACAACGGGCAGTGGAAGCCCCCAGGTTTGTGAGACATCGAGCCCCCACATCTTCCAGACAGTCGACTCAGTTAATGAGGACAGATTAATAATTAATAAATATCCATCTTGTGAATTTTACTCTTTTATCATCATTATGTATAGGTGACCAGCTCAGTGCCGCCTGACATATGCCAAATTACCCTTGCAAGTTGATTACACCGTTCTAATAAAATCTAAACTTGTACAAATATGTGTTAATATTGTAGCACGTAGGCCTTTTGCTAAGTAACAGCTCCCATTGATAGGCAACAGATTCCTAGCACGCGCCAATGTATGAACTGAGAGGCGATGCTCTCTACGCTGTCCGTGCGACAGCTGCATGACGCAACAATAGAAGAACTGTTCGAAGCGGCGTTTTCTATGCAATCTGCGTCTAGGTGTTATAAACAGGAATTCAGAAGATCGCAATATTTATATGTTATAACGAGTTCTTCTGGTAAACCCCATTCAGAGTGTTATGTTTGGATGGAGGGAAATTAAAACTCTTTTAACCAAATTCTGTGAAAGAATATAGCTACCATGAATAGTAGCATCCGTTAAAAGAAGTATTTCGACGTACCAATATCATTTCAGTGGTTGTAAATTTTAGCACTGGGGTAAACAAGAATTATAATTCAGAGCCACTGACAAAAATTCTAAATGAAATTAATATCGCGTACGATCATGTGTGAAGAGTGATTTTCAAACATTAAGCATTGAACATGTAACAGGATTTATTAAAATTTCACGATCGATATAGCTCTCAGCATCATATTTTCTGTTTAAACAACCCATATTTCTTTTCAGAGTTAATTACAGTGATGTGTAAATGTATTTTTGCTGTTCAACGGCCATTTTCATAAGAAACATGAATGAAAAAATTTATGGCGTGGCATACCGTTTTGGTTCCATTATACTGCACAAAATTTGCCTAAAAATTTATTTCCAGGAGTACTATATTCTGGGATATAACGCCATGTAGTCCTTTGAAAGTCGACAGACGTTTCAGAGGAACATCTCCATGTTCCTCCGAAACATACGTTGACTTTCAACGGACTAGAGGACTACATATCGCAAGAATATATAAATAGCTCTGAGAAAATTTCAAATTCTACAATTTTTGTTGATTTACGGAGCGTGTCAGTAGCTCAGGCTATGTAGTGTAGGTTGAGTTAGTGATTCTGAATTGGAATGCATGTAGAAGGAAGTTGTTGAGACATACATTGAAATAATTTCCTGGAATTTTCTTGGCTCGACTTAAGAAGACTACGAAACCCTCAGTCAGGTTAATCGTTTGTCTTGGGGGAAGTTCGAAACGTGTACCACCTGAAGCGTTACCTATCGAGCCATCTTCCCCAGGGGTCAGTTAAAGGTTACAGATAAAAGTGTTTCCTAATTTTAAAATTGAATTTGGTAGCTACACATTTTTTGAATAGAAAATTAATAATTTACACCAAAGTTACGGATGGGACTCTGGTGTATAAGAAACATAAGCGGTACCCGAGACATTAGCAGATCATTCTGTGAGCTCATATGCATCTGTTGTACACGACTCTGGCAGTATAACTGTTCGTTGCCATGACAACTGGGAGCTCCAGGATTAATGAGTAAGATTAGTTAAAATTAAGTTAAATATGGGACATCACGTACAGATATTAATGTTCCTCTGCATCAGTTGGAACAGCTGGTCGACAGAGATCATGCATTAAATATGAGAACTAAAAGCTAGCTCCATAATATTCGTTATCATGTCAGCGAATTTACCGACACTGCTGCTCTGTCGATATCAATCTAGCAAATTTACCGACGCAGCTGTGTGTCGAGTTCATTCTTCATTTGGTGTAACCGAATAAAGAGTACTATCTTCTGGGATATAGCGCTGTGTAACTCACTGAAAGTCAATCTGTCTTTCGGAAGGATATATCGTCACCTTCTTCAGGGTGTAAGAATACGTTGAGCAAGAGACCAGCGTAAAAGCAGGTGGCAAGCAGTTTTGTCTTGACTTACAGCTGGCTATCTTAACTACCGCTAAAGGAACCTCGTCCTACGCTATATATATACTTACATGTAACTACTCGTATTTATGTGCCACGATCGAGTGACGTCACCCAGCATGGAGTCGCATTAATCTGCTTCTCAGTTTTCCATAAAAATAATTCCGCAGCCCGTACCCACGAGACTGAAGCCTCTGTGTAATGGATCAGCACATTCAGAGACTGGCACTAATGTATTCTGAGAGAAATTAGTTCGTTGAAGCAATATGCTACAAGCCGAAGGTCTCGGTTTCGATTTTCGATGAGGTCATTGGATTTTTCAGTTGACCTAATCGTTCCAGCCGCACTACGGCCCTGGGGTCGATTCAGCCTCTAACAGAAATCGTTACCAGGAATCTTCCTGGGGCTGAAGGGCGGCCGGCGCATAAGGCTGACAACCTCACCGCCATCTGTGAGCCGGTTGTCTAGAATATGTGAGAGCCTCGACGTGTCACAAACTTATGGGCCTCCACGGCCTGTTACAGGGATAGCTTTGCTTTTTAGACCTTCGCACTTAATACTAATAATAATTAATATATACTGAATATCACCTACCTTTGATGGAAACATGTAATATATTAATATTTCCTTCATCCTTCGGAAAAAATTCTGTTAATATCAACATTATCCATTTTGATGCCTATCTATACAGTGGTGTCCCAGGTGGAAAGTTTAATATTTTGGGAATTCATAGTATCAGTCATTCTAAGCAAAAATTGTATATGTACATGTACATGTACATGTGTCCTGTTCCGAACGGTTTCCGGGATGGAGCTATTTCACTGTACAGTACACTGTACACTGTACAGACGAGCAACACGCCATGTCCTCACACAAGTTGCAGAGTGTATTGAAGTTGACGGTGCAATTTTCGAAAATGTATTACACTGGGTAAACTGTACCAACTTTGTCACTTGAATAGTAAATATCGGTATTAGAAACAGTACGTAATATTTCTTTCTTATCAACAGTTTTGGAACTGCACAGTGAAATATATGTATCATGGAAACCGTTCGCAATAGGACACATCTACATATATAATTCTTTTCCTGGAATGACCGACACTATGGCCTCCAACAATATTGGACCTTCCTCCTGGAACACTCTGAATATAGGAGACATATTGCAGTTTGCTTACAATCTGACGAAGTAATAAATTTGACGTACTTACAGAAATAGCAGGCATGTGTTCGGAACCGTGCCTTCTGCAAAAAAAAATGTGTAACTTGTTTCACCATTTTGAAAGAGAAAGGAGTGGACGAGATAAAGGTATGGAAGGATAAAGGAACGAATTAAAGGTGATGAAGGACGAAGGTAGAAAATAAATTACTTCATGTTTAATTGCTTTGTATTAATTCTACAAATTAATCTATTACATTTTCATGTTAACGTATACATTCTGCTGTTAAGGAACCACAAATAAACACCTTCGGACACTGTTTAACGGCGACAGACATGTCTTTCTAGTGTCTTCTCAGACAGTAAATTAATTCCGAAAAGAAGTACCAGATAATGGGATCGAAATTGGCCATGTATAAAATGGAAGTTTTAAATCACTGTTGCTACGGAAAGCATGATGGAATATAAAGCGACTCATTAATGTACTGTATGTAGTGTACGTTTATAACTTGTGGCAGGCTGATTTATGTGCAGGAAGATAACAAGAAAACGAAGCGGGGAACCAAGTAGGTCTTCAAATAAACTGCCACTTCTAATTAATCGACAACAACCACATTAGCATTTTATTGTCGGTTTCTTATGATCAGTATACCATAAAATTCTTTCACTAACACAACAATGGAGAATTGAAACGTCGTGTGGTGACGTACGTGTGGGTGTGTGAAGACAACCGAACGTGTCGACTTACTGATAATATATACACATATAGACTTAAACAGTCCAGTCCAGAACCTTTTGTCTTCTCGTCTGCTGTCCAAAAACATAAAAATTAGAACATACAAACTATAATTTTGCCTATGGTTCTGTATGGGTGTTAAACTTGGCCTCTGACACTAAGGTAGGATCATAGACTGAGGGTGTTTGAGAACAGGATGGTGAGGAGAGTATTTGGACCGAAGAGGGAAGAAGAGACAGGAGGTTGGAGAAAACTAGAGCTGCATAACTTGTACTCTTCTCGAAGTACAATTATATTGATCAAGCCAAGGAGGAGGAGGTTGGCAAGGCATGTAGCACGAATGGGGAGAAGAATTCATATAGGATATTGGTGGGAAGACCAGAAGGCAGGAGACCACTGGAAAGACCATGGTGTAGGTGGGTGGACAATATTAAAATGCATCTTAGAGAGATAGAATGGAATGGTATGGATTGGATTGATCTACCTCAGGATAGGGACCAGTGGAGGGCTCTTGTGAACACGGTACTGAATCTTCGTGTTCCATAAAATACTGGGAAATTCTTGAGTAGCTGCAGATTTGGGTTCTCCTCAAGAAGGGCTCAGCTCCATGAGTAAGTAAGTATAGACTTAATCTGTGTCCTCATAAGGCCTTCTTGCACGCATAAGTGATTCCTTGAAAGGTTACACACAGGCTGACTGGAGACGAGCAGCACAAGATGTCTCTCTGTGCTCACATTGTTCCTGTCGAGACTGTACTACATAAATACAGAAATCCGAAAGGCGATGATAAACTCTAGGAGTAATTATCTGGCGTCAGCCAAGCTTTATATGCACAATAAACGTGCCGTGAACGATCTGCCTGTAGAAGACGAGGATTTCTGAATTACATTACAGACCTGTGCGAAAGGTACGAAAATGAACGAGAAATTATAGAATTAATTATTTCTCTATTGTATTCTCGCACTGACATATTGGCTTTTATAGTTCATTCACATTTAATGGTCCGACTAATTAGAAATTTCTAGTCTAAGGCTGTCTAAGGATTACCAGAAAGTTCTGTATTGTAGCCGGTGAAATTACCCAAAGTGTAGGAGCAAGAAGATAATGACAGGGAAGTAAGCCACAGTCCAGTACCAACAACACCACGTAACATGGAAACTACTACTATAATAATATATTCTGTAGTTCCATCAGGAGTACAGGCTTTCTCCATTTGTCCCGATGCTCCGCTAAATACCCCAGCTCACTCCACCTTCTCTCATCTTCTCTCAGGTTTGATCTCCTCCGTCTGTTTCTTGGTCTTCCCATTCCTCTGTTTCCTAGAGAATTCCACTGAAGCGCGACCTTCGATGGCTGTTCGTCCTCCTTCCTCAGCGTCTGGGCCCTTCCATCTAAATTTTCGTTTCCTTGTCTCCATATTTATATCTGCTTGGCCAGATAACTGCCAAAGCTCTCTCTTCGAAATGGGTCTAGGCCACAAAACTCGTAATAGATAACTCAGACATCTATTAATAAACGTTTGAATTTTCCTACTTAATTCGTAACCATCCAGGCCTTACAGCCACATTAAAGCGCATATTTAACGCAAGAATTGAAAATGTTTATCTTCTGCTTTCTATTCATAAGGGTGGGCTGCCAGACTTTTCGCAGTTTGGTGAAAGCTTCTCCTGCTAACATCTAGTGTGGTTCGTCCGTTTTCGATACTGTACTTCCCAAATAGCAAAAATCTCTTATTCGTTTTACCTCTCTATTCACTATTGTTGTTGGCCTATCTGTTGTATTGTTCACTCTCATTTCTTCTGTCTTGGCATAGTTAATCATCAATCCAGCCTTCCCTGACTCCCTACACAAATCATTCAGTTTGGATTACATATGGCCGCTCATACTTGTGTGAAAGAAGACACATCATCAGCATACTCAGGGTCTTCCAGCATGTTTATCCAATAAGTACTACATTAACCATTAGTCATAGGATATAATTCATATTTCTGTCTACAGTACAAACATCACCAAAATCCATCTTCCAAGAAACCAGAGAACATCAGTCAAAATCTTACAGAAAACACTTCCATATAGGTCAACAAAATAACCAACGAGAGCTATGTACAAACACCACCAGAACAATTTCAGCGCGAAGCCATGTTACTAAATATATTGGAAATTAGAAACACACCCCCCAAAAAAAAAAGATATATGCACATGCAAAATATCCACTTCCCCACATAGAACATACCCTAACACGGTAGCATTCAACACATACTACGTCCCTACCCCCAGTTGCACTAAACTCCCCTATAACATTAGGCTATATTTAATTTAACTTCTAATTTTAACTAATATTTATATTAATGGATGTAAATTATAGACCCGCCTAATCTAATAATGAATTCAATATATTTTATAATATTGTAATCTTGGAAAATGTTGTGCAAGACAGAACTATCTACAATGGATCCGTTATAACAAGCAGTCCAGTAAGTTTAAACGCCTGATGATGGTTACATATGACCGAAACATGTAGCGTATATTCTTAGTAAATAAAAACTGATTTCATCGATAAACTTATGCTTTCATTTGTTTATTTATAAGTCAGTTTGTTGTGATGAATGGGCTATAGTATGCAATATGCAAATGTAACTAAGTTACAGTTTACTGCAAATTGCCATAGTATTAACATCATTATGATCATTGGGGTGTATGTTCCTATTCACAGAGTATAGAAATACTCTTATTTAGCTACTTGTAAATGCCAGCTGGTTAACTGAACGATAGCATGTCTATCTCGAATTTCGGAGGTACCAGGAAGAATTTCTGCTGCAGAAGCAGCTATCGTGGCTGATTCCTGTTTTCCTCAGTTTCACCCGCCCCCAAGGGAGTTGCATTGACTGAAGCAGACCGACATGCTTCCCCTCACTTGCATGCCAGCTCAGCAGTGAGAGCCATCCTCACTTCTCACCCACACTGAATGAGGCGTTCTCTACTCACACAGAAACGAGGAAGCGTCGCTTGTGATATGGTCTATGTGCCGTAAATTGGCAGCACCCATCCTGTTCCGTCAAAAGAGTCTTCTGAAATGCGGAATAGAAATAGAGAATATCTCCATTGAATAGAAAAAATATACGTTTGGGATTACATATGCTGTTTTCTAACAAGCGATTTCTATCGTGTACGAAGTCCTTTGAATTTGTCGATGTAGACACAAACAGCTGCAAATTTAGACGAATGAAACATGGGTAGAAATTGATCGCTAAGTCATATGATTTACGCTTCCCCCTCCCCTCCTGAGCCTTGAAACATATTATTATTGGAGGGGGTGGGTTCCCCATGCACCGCGACTAATAGTCTATTGTACGTCCCCCTTTCATATTCTACCAGTCGCTCAGAGATCTCCTAGGGACATGAGGATCTTTTACGTGCCGTAAATATACGACACGGCTTAAAGTCCCTCCCGGAGGACTTGTTCGCTGAATTTTTCCGCCCTTAAAAATTCAACGACCTCCGCCGGGTTTGAACCCGCGTACCTTGAGTCATGAGGTGGGAACGTTACCCCTAGAATACGGAGGCCGCTAATATTGAAACTTAGTAAGATGACAGGTATCCGAGGCGAAGTTGTCCCAGCAGAACAAGTTTCCATTACGTGTGATGTCTGGGAACCAGCGTTCCTACCAGTATACTTTAATAATTGAGTTCTTTATGTTAGGCAGTTAAATTATACTTTCATAAGATTCGGAATCTTAAAGATAATTAATGTATATCGTGAATTTGTCTTAAGAAGATACTTATTATTTTTTACAAATATGTATGGGTTCAGGGGACGGTAGCGAACCGGTCAGTACTTACTTTACTCATGCAGCTGAACCCTTCTGGAGGAGCCGCCAATTCTGCAGCTACTCAAGAATTTCCCAGCATTTTATGGAACCCGAAGGTTCGTTGCCGTGTTCACAAGAGCCCTCCACTTGTCCCTATCCTGAGCTAGATCAATACAATCCATACCATCTCATCCTATCTCTCTAAGATCCATTTTAATATTTTCCACCCACCTACGCCTTGGTCTTCCGAGTGGTTTCTTTCCTTCTGGCTTTCCCACCAATATCCTATATGCATTCCTCTTCTCCCTATTCATACTACATTCTCTGCCCACCTCATCCTCCCTGACTTGATCATTCTAATTGTACTTGGAGAAGAGTACAATTTATGAAGCTCCTCATTAGGTCCACAAATTCAGTTAGGGTAAGTCTGGCTACGAGTGCGCGGCGTGAGAGAGTGTTCAGGGCGCACCTCCACTACTGGACGGGACCGAGGAATGACAGTGCCACGAAGAACTGTACGAACATCATTGTAAAGAATTCGTTCGTATGGTTGTATGGAGTTAATTTTAAGTTTTCTCTATTTCCTTTCTTATATTCTGCTTCGGCGCTTAAACCTGCAACATTGCAAAGTGTGATTCGCGTTGTCTCTAAGCTGATAGTGAGAAGCTGTGGAACTGAAGTGTGCTGCCACCTAGGGACGACTTCATGAAATATGTCAGAAATGGCCAAGACTGCTCTTGGCCGCTCTGCTCGCGAATATGCAGCAACATAAGTTGCAAGGTTTAACACGCCTTGGCAGTTGTTGGAATTTACCCTTAGAGGCCTTCATTTGACCAGCCAGAGGTCACTTGGGAAGACAACATTTCTGGCGAGAATCTGGAGGCACCGAAGACGTGCTTTCAAATTTTGACCCTCCCCTTCGTGTCTGTGGCCCCGGTATGCCTACGTATGACTCCCCCCGAACATCTGATAACATAGCCACTGTCACTAATATAGAAGCAATAAAGCGAATTCCAAACGTTTTTGCAGAAGGAAAACAACGCGAAAGAAACTCTCAGGAATCAGAAATTTTGCCTGGATCACCCTGCAAAAAGTTTATTGAGAATACAGAAGAAGAAAAAGCAAGTAGAGTGAGTGAAAGGAAAAGCAGAGCGGAAACTGAAAGAGTTGAAAGCAGCACATGAAGTCAAAAAATACGACAAGATGAAAATTGAACGTTTCCATTCCGTCTGCTTCCACAGTTTCTTCGGCCGCTTGTGCTGGCTGAGGAGAGACTTAAGTCCAGTGCGGAAGCTGTCAGGAAGGGTGACATGAGGGCTGTTCCAGTTGGGAAAGAGGTCGCAGCCCTCTCCGTGTGACCGCTGCTAAATTTAACGCACGCTTGCTCGCCCAGGGGTGGCAAAGAGGGTGCAAACATTTTTTCCATGCAATGCTGCAAACTGTACATACGTTTCATGTCATTTTTTACGGCTGGAATTTGTAGCCAGTAGGTGGATAAAACTCAGCATGTACTTAAAATTCATTTATTACCTAACATAACGCTGAGCCTAGTAGAGAAACTATGAAATGCGCACTTTTACCCCCTTTCACTTAATGCATTTTATTATCGAGCTGTGTGACCTGTTTTGTCTCTCGATTCACGTATAAGTTTTACTGTAATTATGCTTTTTTGTGTTGTAGTCAGGTAACAACCCGCTATTCAGTTAAGAATGGAGTCTTAGTTAAGTTCCTGCAGACCAGAAAGTTCTTTGTAAAACAGATAATTCTTGGCGGAAATCTTGTCGAAACTGCATCAAACTCCTGCTCTCAGCCAACACCCGTTCCTGAGCTCTGATGGTCTGAAGGACACTTTGTTACTCTCAAGGCAAATAAAATCGCGCGTGTGAGTAATGTCAGGAACATCTCAGTTATGTTTGGCTATTGTAATATTATTGTCAAACTGAAGTGCAACGTAGACGCGATAGTATATCGGCGCGCACGTCACTTAGTCGTGGGATTTTCACTCTCCTCTTGATGTACGCTTAGTACCACACAGTAATTGGGCATAACTTGTAACTGTTCTTGTTCTTCTCCTTCTCATCGGTGTTCCTATACAGAGTGTCCCACGAAGTAAGGTCAGTGTTCTGGGAGGTCACAGTATCGGTCATTCTAAGGAAAGAAGTGTATAAATGCATGTGCCCTATTCCGAACGGTTTCCGAGATACAGCCATTTCACTGTACAGTTGTAAATCTTTTGACAAGAAAGAGACATTACATACTGTTTCTAACACCGGTATTTATTGCTCAAGTGACAAAGTTGGTTCAGTTGCGGCCTCCGGGAGGGACTTTAAGCCGTGGGTCCCGTGTCGTAGATTTACGGTACGTAAAAGATCCTCATGTCTCTAGGAGACCTCTGAGCAAAATTAGGCAAAAAAAGTTTCCCGCCCAAGTAGTTTCCAATGCCTCCGGTAGATGGGGAAGTTATCGGGTACCACTGCCAGAAGAGGGCCAACCTCGTTGGCAGAAAGGGGCTGATAGCGAGCACCAGTACCGGTAGGGTATGGCGGCAGTAGAAATTAAAGGGGGCCGTACAATAGACTACTAGTCGCGGTGCATGGGGAAACCCACCCTCTCTAATACTGAATATTGAACTGAAGTTCGTACAGTTTGCACCTCGTGTGAGGACATGGCGTGTTGCTCGTCTGTACAGTGTACAGTGTACTATATCGCAAGATATGCATGATCTACTCTCTAAAGCCTGTACCGACAGAGTACACATATATAATGCGAAAGAAGACTTTTCAGTAACACGCTGTATGTGCGATATATACACTTGACGGAATGCCAAGCGTATTCACAACAGACAAATCCGTCTCCTCGTCAGAGAACTAGTGTATCCTGATTATGAACATCCATTGTTTCCCGCACTCATCCTAGGCAAATTCTGGAATACTACTGAGAAATATGCCCAAAATATTCTGTTGCACGCCCCTCCCAACCTTGGCATTCTGACACAAGCAGTCGGGGAGTAGCGGACAAAGTTGGAGGTAAAATAAGACAGAAAAGAAGCTCAGGGAAGAATTGGTCGTTTACTTTCATCTGATACGACACAGACGGCATAGAAAACGACGCCTTCAGCAATTGTTCTTTGCCGCGAGAACGTCTTTATCGATTTGTTACCTAGCAACCATAGCAGAGTACACCGACACGCGTGCAACAGTTCTTCTTTAGTTGAGTGTATTCTTTGGCGCGAGAACATGTCTACGGAGCCGTTGCATAGCAAAAAAGGAAGGATACATTTTACCGAGACTTCGCCTAGCAACGGTTAGGGGATACACATATAGACACACAGACTAAGTCATTTATGAAGTACGCTGTTGATATGGTCTCAGGTGCCATGATATACATACCAAATTTCATAAATATTGGTTCAGGCATTCGGAACTTAATAAGATGGAATTCACGGACACACAGATCGTATAAGCCTAATTTCATATTTTCAAAATAAGGAAAGTAGGCTAAATCCCATGGGAGGCGGGTTAGAATACATCCTCCGTAGACCCAAGTGTCTTAGAATTCGACTGAAAGGGAACCCGGTGCCTGTGGGACATGCATGTAGAGATCTGCTCCTATAGGGTGGCGGTTTGACGCAAGGCTGGTGGCGTTGCGAAATCCGAAGTGAAAACGGAACGATCCTATCGAGACGGAAGGAACAATCCTGGTATAATTTCTAAGGAAGGCTGTGGCTCAGAAAGGGCTGTTTTGCCAATGTTGATGATAGGCTAAAAATGAAATTAAATAGAAAACTGTAACATCTGGGAAGATAGACTCTTGATTGGTTTGCGTGATTGCGTAACTACTTCCTTGTGATATAGGACCTTAGCGTCTGGGTGTCGTGATGGAATTTCAAAGCCTGGTCCTCAAGAATATGAGCCAGGGGTGCTAGCTAGTACATCCGAACGTCTAGTGGTTAGATCACAACCCCCTGCATTCGGAAATCTACAAGAGTAGTCGGTGAAATTGATGGCTGTGAAACTGCTCAATACGGGCTTTGGTTTAGAAGTGCAGGACCATCTCAAGAGCTGAGAGAGAAACAATACGGAGCTTCAGACCGTTCCACTGCACTAAAGCCTCATATTGACTGAATCACCGTTACCAAGGCAACATGAATGGAACGCAACAGTTTGCAAACCCGTTGCATCAATTCCGCTGTAAATTAGACTGGCATTTATAGTGCTGCGCCAGGTAAGATAAGCATGATTATGCTTTGCAAAACGTGGACTGACAGGAGACTTTTATGTACAGTAACCCTAGCTAATCCGGTTGTCGGACAATCCGTATCGAAATAAAAAAAAAATGAAAAATTCTGTTTACAGTTGAGTACATACTTTGAAAGACACGTGAGATTTAGTAGCAAGAGGGATTAGAGCAAGAGGACTTTCAGACTGAGTTGAGAGCAGCTGGAGAGACTTAAACCCCGTAAGGAAATATCCAAGATTGGCTTAAGCTGGGTGAAGGAGACCCTCGATTTCAGCTTTGTCTTTTTATAGTTTTTAAATAAAGGTTCTACAGTGATATTTTAAATTTATTTTCAACAGAACTGCCTATATTATTACATTTTCAGTTTTATTTTTTCTCTTACTGCTATATTTTGCTTCACTAATCCGGATTACCTCCTCTCCAATTAATCCAGATTAGCAAGTTTTTACTCTAGTGCATGAGGAAGAATTTTCAGTAACACGCTATAAGTGCGATACGTACACTTGACGAAAGGCCAAGCGTATGCATAAGAGCCAAACCCATCTTGTCACCAGGGAGGATGTTACATAAGGACTACATTATCGCAAGGGCTCATTTGGAAACAAAAACTGTAATCGTGATTCTCAAGGGGCTTGGCGTCAAGATGATCTGATTGGCTGCAAACCGCCAGCCGTACAGTGTCTCTGCTGGCTAGTGCTGCACTATGCGTACACGCAGAAGCATACTGGGAATACACGTATATGGTTCTGTACCCGCACGGAATTTGGTAAACGACAAACATGCAAGATTTGAGGTAATCCTGGCGGTGACTATGAAGAATGCCGTGTTCTTGGATATGGCGCCGTGTAGATATTGTGTTAACCGACGTTTCGGAGCTAGGAACCGGCGTGAGCAGGTGGCTGCAGCCAATTTATTATTCGCTATCTTCCGGTCATTCGATGCTATTCATTTGACTATATAGACGAACTGTTTACAGTTCCGTTAAATAAACCACAAATAAATAAGGTAAAAAAATAAAATTATCCCTGTAACAGGCCGTGGAAGCCATAGGGTTGTGAGGCGTCGAGGTTGCCGCATTTTATATACAATCAGCTCACAGATGGCGGTTAGGTTTTCAGCCTTACTCTCCGGCCGCCCTTCACCTCCCAGCAAGATTCCTTGCACTCATTTCTCTTAGATGCTGAGTCGACCCCAGGGCCACAATGCGCCTGGAAGGATTAGGTTAATTGAAAAATCCAATTACATCGCGAACTGAACCCGCGACCTTCCGGCTTGTAGCATAGTGCCTCAACCAACTACGTTACCGCGTACCCCACAGACAATAAGTAGATATATAAGTAGCACCAGGAGCGGTAAATTGTCCTGATTTATCTCCGAGAGGCCTGTCCAGACCACCGGCAACATTTTTGTGTTCTCGGTTCTCTTCAGTCACTATGAACAAATGTAACTAATCTATGCGCGGTACCTTAAAGTAGGCCGCGCCCACTTCGTCGTACCACTTGGTCTTACGTAATGACAGCGACTTCTCATTGCCTATGCAGCCGATAAATGTTCATTAATCTGTGAAACCAGTAAATGGATACAAATCCGGGAAGCGAAATCACGGAGTGTAAGTTGTGTGATCGTTGCTCCTGTTCAGGTGCAGGCGTACTGGCTGCGAGTTCCATGCTCTCGCAGGTACCCTGCAGATCTGTAAAATAAATGTGTTTAAATGAAGGAATTGGCTCCAAGCCGGCTACACCTTCTGTTTCTGATTAATCACCCCCTGTTAGCACCAGTAGAAAGATCCGTGGATTTAACCCTCAGAGTCACGGGGATTCCAGTTCAATTTAGAAAGCAATTGTTTTCCCTGCTGCTCCAAGATTCAAACCACGTGGTTGTTAGGCAATGGCGCGGCTACAGAAGGGCTGGTCTGTTTGTGTGTTGCTTCTCAGCTGACGTTGGTTATGTGGATGTGTGTAGAGATTAAATCATGAAAAAAAAAATGGACAAAATTACACCACAAGTAGCAGAATTGCCTGTCGCTTTAAACTGATTTTGATACCGCTGTAAAACTGAGAAAGATAACTTGGTGATATATGAAGTGTATGCCACAGAAATGTGCTGTATACACAATTTTAAAAGGTCACCTGCGTAGTGAGAAACTACACGTTGGTATTTAGTTATATGTTTGTATTTGTTTCTGGTCTACTTCCCTTATTTTACAAAAATAAAAAGAAAAGAGAAAAAGTAATCGTAGTGATCTACTGGTCAGAGTTCCTGGCTACAGAGCCACAGGTCTCGGGTTCGATCTCCGGTGCTACCAGATTTTCTGAGAAGAAGTGAGTGTGGAACGTGGCTCACTCAGCCCCGTGAGGAAAATTCATGAGCTATTTGAATGGAAAAATAGTGGCTCAGGTCTAGAAAACTGAAATTAACGGCCGTGGGGATCCGTTGCGCTGACCACGCGACACCATCTATCCGCCAAAGTTGGCACTAACTTCGCCGACAAGCGGCAGTCGCTCGGTCGGTATAGTTCGCTAGCGGACTCGAGTTTGTTTTTTGTTTTTATGAAATCACCATGCTGTCTTGTGTCCCCTTATCAAGTTTCGAAAGACTGAATGAAACACTGTATGTATCATGGCACCTGAGTATATCTCAACGGCGTACTTCATAAATCCCTCCGATCGGTCCATGCGTCTACATGCGTATCCCCCTAACGTTGCTAGGCAACGGCTCGATAAAGACGTTGCCGTTGCAACGAATACACATGAAAAAATAGAAGAATTGTTGGACGCAGTGTTTTATCAAAGAAATGTAGACTATTAGTTCTTCCCAGAACTTGTTTTAACGCAGACTGCACAATATAGAGTGACTGAATGACAGTCAATGGAATAAGGTGGTCCAAGGCAGTATTCTGATATTTGCATGGTGGGGCTGAGGACGACCACTACAAACATCAGTCGGATATTCAATAGAGCGACTGAAGTTCGAACCGAGTTTGTCCCCAGTGTCAAATCACAAGGCACTGGCCGCGCCATAGCTCAAGCAGTTAGTCGCTGACTTCCCACCGCGGCGGCCCGGGTTCGATCTCGGGGTCTGGTCAAGTGGGATTTGTGGTGGACAAAGTGGAGCTGGGGCAGGATTTCTCAGAGTACTTCGGTTTCCCCTGCCAATCTTCATTCCACCAATTGCTCCACAATCACCCTCACCTATCATCTGGGGCTGGTACAATAGGCCAGAAGTGGCCGCAGTGCAAGGGACTTAGTCCTACCCCACTAACAATAAAAGAAATCACGAGGCATTTCGCCTTTAGCAAACTCTTTCGTTAGGATGATATTAAATTGGTTCTTACAGCAATAGGTTATGATGGTATTAACTATATTTAATTTGCTGAGATTACGAAGTAATGAGGGTATTCTGAAACATGGATATACTTCCCGACAAGCAGTTATGTACATAATTACTTTCTTAGCTACTTATTTACGCAGCGAGTTGAGTAATTTCCGTTATTTAATTAGGCATGTTTAGTTTACTCAGCTATTCACTTAAGTACCTGATTTTTCGATAAGTGTGCAACTCGTGGCTCACGAGACCTCCCAGTGCGAGCATAAGAGTTTGTGTCCCGGTCAGATTCGAACCGGGCACCTTCCGAATTCTAGCCAGATGATTTATCATTTTAAGGTGTTTAGTGGTCCACAAATAACTAAAGTTTTCTTGAAGATAAATATTAGGCGTTGTATTGCCTGATAGCAGAATGTAGCCTGCTTCAAAATTTAATTTGTCAGCGTTCTCTGCTGGAATAGCAATGGAAGAATTCTTCAAGCAACCTTAAAAGCTACTGCTCCATCTTCAGTTGTTTTCTCTATCAACAGATGGAGCCACAGACTTGAGCAACTCAGCACAACTTCGCCGTTTTCATTCGAGGATGGATATGAAATTGAATATAACAGAGGAATTATCTGCCCTAATGCCAACAAAAGGACGGCTACAAATGCAGATATTTAACGAGATGTCAGTCGAATGATATAAAAGTTTGCTCTTCCGATTAAAGAGCTATAGTGACGATGTAGCACGAATGGGAGAGAAGAGGAATGCATATAGGATATTGTGGGAAAGCCGGAAGGAAAGAGACCACTGGGAAGACCAAGACTTAGGTTGGTGGGCAATATCAAAATGAATCTTAAAGAGATAAGATTGGATGGTATAGATTGAGTTGATCAGGCTTAGGATAGGGACCGGTGGAGGGCTCTTGTGAACACGGTAAAGATCCTTCGGTACCGTAATGTGCTGGGAAGTTCTTGAGTACCTGCGCAATTGGCAGCTTCTCAAAAAGGGCTCAGCTCCATGAGTGAGTGATGGTTTCTGTATTTGCCATGTTTTCTGGAATTCATAGTTTGAGGCTAAAAGGAGGTTTTTGTATATAAAATTGTTCTTGGACATCTATGCTTAAACATCAAAATAACAGCAAAAATAGTTTCCAGCGTTGCTTTCCCAGGAGGAACGTATTTTGTATATACCTTTCTTTTTTCCTACATCTCGCCGCTTGGAAGAAACTCGGTGAGGGACAGCCGGACCGACGTTTATTATACGTGTAAATGGCGTGGCCACAGGGAGAAATGTGCACTGAATTTTGTTGTTCATGATGTTCGCTTACAGTTAACACAACTAAGATCTCTGACTCACACGAGTGTCTTGTGCCCCTCAGGAAACGTTCCCTCACCACGGTTACTGTAAGTGTCATGAAGGTTAGTTACCCATTGTTGTCACGGTTCCAGTGCTTTCATAGTACAAGAAAGAATGGGAGATTGAATCTACTTGAAATCGGACCCATGCGTGTGACACGAAAATAACAGTTTTTCTGAGGTTTTCTCTCCAAGAGTAACTTTCCATTTGCTTTCATTATGTTATTAGCCAGTGCGCAGGTCGGGAGAAACAGACAGGTTGAGAGATCGTCTGATGAGCGTTTGGCTATTATATTGTAGCATGTAGACCCGTTACTAAGTAATGACTCAGTAAACGTCCGCTGATAGGCAACAGATTCCTAACGTGTACAAATGAACAGCAACAGAGGAACAGTGTTTCTGTGCGATCCATGCCGAAATATTATAAGCAGGACATATAGTGAGTTGATTGGTGGCTATCCCGTGTGGAGGCGGGTTCGAATACCTCCACCATAGCTCTGCGCGTCTTAGGAGGCGACGAAAAGGGAACCCAATACCTGGGTGTATGACTGGGCTGACAACCTCAACGCCATCTGTAAGCCGATATTCTAGAAAAATGTGGGAGCTTCAACGTCTCACAACTCTGTGCGCCACTACAGTCTATTACAGTGATAGCTTTACCTTACCTTTACCTAAAATAAATGTATCTTTCATAAATATCCTTAACGCGGGAAAAATCAAATTTCTTAATGTAAATAAAACTCTAGTTTTCGCATGTAAATTCCCTTTAAATTTATGTTTGACGGCATTGAACTTTGGTAATAAATTGCTGAAACCGAATAGATTAGGTAGGTAGGTGGGTGGTAGGTAGAAGGCACCGAATTCGTATTCGCTAGGTTTTCGGTTTGAATCTCGACCGAGATACAGGCTATTCTGACACACACTTTCCTGGTTTTCCTCACGCTCTCTAGGAATATCCTGTGATATTATCTCCATTACGCCACAACTGCATCTTTCCAAATCCCTGCAAATTCATTGTTCATCTGTCAACATTCGAAGCTGTCTACTGTCAGCGCTTTGAAACCCACCAAACAAAGATAGTTCACAGAACAAACAAGGTTTTACGATTCACCATAAAAATCAGATGCCAGGAACGCTCACCATTACCCCTATAAGCATTTAACCTTTGACCTTATCTTACCGTGTTCGTTTTGTTCCACTCAGTTGTCGGCCGTGGTAAAGACAGCGAATTGCTCTAATTGTATTATTCCTACTCGGGGAAGCATATAAAATTGTTCGTCTGACTCCACGTTGTAAGGTAATGTTTCCTCTGTTGATGGCTTCTCGAGTGGCCAATAAATTGTGTGCTTATCTTTACCGCGTTCACAAAATCCTTACCATTCGTTTCTACCCTAAACCAGTTGAATTCAGTTTACGCCTTCTCATCCTGTTTCTGTAAGATCAATAATTACACTTAAGCACAATATTGTCACATGTACGAGTATAAGTAACTACAAACGGGGTTTGTATTGGTAATTGGATTTATTGAATATTTACAGAACGTAAGTACAAGTTACTATAGCGCTATCGCTAATTCCCACACTCTGCAATTCTCTACAGCACGCAGTAATTCTTTTCAATCTGCTCTGTCTTCACCAGTCGTCTGGTAACGGCTCCAATGGCGGATGTTCCCCTTACTCTGGAATCCCTAATTGTCCCTGTGTCTCGCCTGCCAGCTTCTAACAGCAACAGCTCACAAGAATTGAACAGCAGAAGTCCCTAACTCACACATTCACTCACAATTAACTCGCTCCTTTCCATTGCACGACACTGCACCAACTGAACTAGGTCGGTCGAGTGATATACCCTCGGAGCGGACCACATAGAAAACGCCGCATCCAACAGTAGTTCCATTGTTACACGCGGGCCACTACCTTCAAGCGGATGAAGTAAGCTGTTACCTAGCAATGGCCGTTGTTTTGCAGTCGTTGCCTAGGAGCGGGTCTACATGCCACAATATTTATGCATTTATCGCACTCCGCATATCGCGCTCACCCTATCTCCCTTTACTTACTCACCCTAAAAGTTCGGCCACACAGAGCGCTACGCTATGTTCGCTACGTACGCTATGTACACTCTGCGACGCAGCTAACATAGGGAACATAGCGTACGTAGCGTACGGAAGTTTGTGTGGCCAGTCACATTGGCAATAAAGGGAGATGTTTTTGTGCGTATAGCGAACATAGCGTACGTAGCGCTCTGTGTGGCCGAACCTTAACAGCATTAGGTGATGGGCACTACACAAAATATGCTTCCCCCATCCTGCCGTTACTTCCCTTCTTTTATGTGCATCTGTTCCCCTAAGGATTTCATTCTAAAGGAATATTCATACTCGGTATAGCGACTTGCGGGGGGGCTGGACGACCGAAGGGCCAGAGTTCGATTCCCGGTAAGGTAAAGAATTTTCTCTTCTCCGAGTCGTCCAAACCGTCTCTAGAGTCCACCCAGCCTCTATACAATGGGCACCGGGGGCTCTTTCCCCGGGGGTAAAGCGGCCGGGGCGTGAAACTGATCACTCACCTCCAGCCAGTTCCGAGATTAAAAAAATGTGGATCTATGCATCCACTCCTCCACACGCCTTCATGGTGTAGTACTTAATTAGTTACGCACAGGGACAAGGTGACAGACCAAGTTTTACACTCATATAAATCAATAAACATTATTACGTCTCTGTGTTTGACTTTCCAGAGAGAACACGCAAAGAAACGATTCGAAGCTGACAAACAGCAGAGACATCCCGAAAATTACGTCTCTTCTTTATTTCTTCGTTAACCTAACCTTCATTTGCTGTCTTTCCGGAGCGCTCGATTTTCTCTTTTTGCAGAGCATGTTGACCCGGGCGTTAGTCTTCCAGGTTTCTATTGTGGAGGTGTAAGGTTCGAATTTTGGCCGAGACTGTCTTAACTGGGCCTTTTCATTGTCTCTCTGACATTATTCGGGACGGTACCTGCAATTAAACCACCACTTCCTTCCACATCCCTTCCACATTGTACTATATATACCCTCGCCGTGTAGACTCAAACATACGGAGCTAAGACGTTCATCCCAAAACATTCTTATTCATATCGTGTTTATAAAATACTTTGCTAAAATGTAACGCCTACCTAAGGAAAACAAGCAGAAAAATGCTCGGGGTATGTGACAGTGTTTGTGCAAAGGAATGTTATAGTTTAGAAACCCTGTAAAGTTGTCATTGAGGATTCTACAATATATGGACATACGCGTATTTGTTATTTTGTTGTGGTGTCGGGATGAGGGGGGATGAGGGAGCCCCGGGCAAAATTACATCCCTTCATTACCGTCCTTACCCACTTGTCCAGAACACTAGACAACAACATTACTCTTATACTGTCACGTGTCACAGTGACTGAAGACGCGGATTTGGATTGCTAATTGGATGTATTAATAACCTACAGGTCTTAACGACAGTTTATCATTACACTGTTGATGCTTACTATGGCCCTGGGGGTCGACTCAGCCTCTAACAGAAATGAGTACCATGAATTAATTAAATAATTTTCCTGGGGAGTAAAGCGTCGCCGGCGCGTAAGGCTGACAAATTTACCGCCATCTTTGAGCCAATTGTCTAGATAATATGGGACCCTCAACGTCTCATAACCCTATGGGCCTTCACGCCCTGGTACAGGGATAGCTTTACTTTTTACTGTCGATGCTTTACACGACTTACAATCACTCAACACTAATCTCTTCGGTCTATCTGCACTAGTCTTCGCGGGTTTATAACGCGCGTACTATAACTTGCCATTATGGCAAGAAACGAATTAGGCGATGCAAAGAAGAATTCATATGTGATTTGAAGTGACAGTGAGACTTATAAATCCGTTGCAAGGATACGACTAGTGAAGACTGAGAAATCTAATGCGTGTTTAACGATGAACTGTAAAGCGATAGTGCTGCAACTGCCTGTACTTCCGAGTGGTGTGTATAAGGTTTCAATAATTCCAAGTATCCAACCCAAAACCCGTCTTAGAAGTCACACACAACCCCAAATACATGTCAGTATTTTACCTGCCCCGATATAATTATCTGTAAATACCGTTAATAGTGAATTACTGACATATGTCCCGGTACAGCGGCCTCCGTAGTCTAGGGGTAACGTTCCCACCTCATGACTCAAGGTACGCGGGTTCAAGCCCGGCGGAGGTCGTGAAATTTTTAAGGGGGGGGAAATTCAGGGAACAAGTCCTCCGGGAGGGACTTCAAGCCGTGGGTCCCGTGTCGTAGATTTACGGCACGTAAAAGATCCTCATGTCTCTAGGAGACCTCTGAGCAAAATTAGGTAACAAATTTCCCGCCCAAGTAGGTTCCAATGGCTCTGGTAGATGGGGGAAATATCAGGTACCGAGGGCCTACCTCGTTGGCTGAACGGGGCTGATAGCACGCCCCAGTATCGGTAGAGTATAGAGACAGTAGAAATTAAAGGGGGACGCACAGTGGGCCAATAACAGGTCTAAGTGCATGGGGAAACCCACCCCCTCTAATAATAATTCTAATAAAATGTGTCCCGGTACCAAAAATTTAAGCAAGGAGAATGAATAACAAATATTCTGAATGCGCGATAGTTCTTTCAATGAGTTATAACCACAGAAGTTGGCTGTCAAGAGAACGTTAGTTTCAAAATTATGATGATATTTAAAATCTTATATAGAACAGAAAAATATTGTTATAATACAAGTAACTGCAAATGGAGGAGCGATCAAAATTTTATCGCGCAACATAACAGTGTTTTGATTTCGGAATGCGATGTCCCAATTTCGAATTTTGGCGTTTCTGTAATTTCTCCAAGTTCCTCCGTTCAGATGCTATTATTATGCCGTAAATGGTCGTAAATGATGCGTTACCAGTACGTCAATCATTACAATTCCTTCGGTCTGCGCTTTATATCCTGTTATTTTTGTTATTTCATAAAATAAGAGAAACCGAACTGTTGCACCTGTGGGTACTTCACTTCAAACAGTGTAAAATCTAGTACTGTAGTTTAGTACTGTATTTTATATTTGGCATGCAATGCAATAAAAATAGTTTAGGCCTCTTGAAGGCCGAACATATAGCAGAAGTATCTCCTATTACTGATTGTTGTGCTGTGACAGTTTTCAGTAAGAAATAATATATTGTCGCGTATCGGGCGTATATCGCGACAAATAACTTCACGCCGTATTTTAGATAGCGAATTTTATTTCACATTCGCTCTCACAATCACCCAAATTACAGATTTACGGTTACTGCTATCTGCAGTATCACAATTAGTACATTCCAGATGCCAGAATACAACTGACTGGTTGCTGGCTAACTCGGCACTAACTCGGAGGTAGCTCGAGGACTCACTGACTGACTCAGTACAACTGACTGTGAATAGCCTTCGCTGCTCCTTATGTAGCCTTGATCGGACAATACTGAAAACGGCCACGTAATAAGAACCCTTGTTGCCTGGCGCTGTGTTGCTAGCAACGCTAGCGGCAGTAACCGCTGTTACTACCGTAACAATCCTGTTGCGTCACCGTTACGTTACCGTGCGGAGGAGGGGGAGGGGAGCGCTGACTCACCCGCCGCGTCACTGCTGGTGGGGGGGTTCTCCTTTGCGCAACATGTCACAATATTCCTTTCATCGGTTTATATCAACAAATCTGTTTGGTATCGGGAAGTATTGAATATAAAGATGGAATCATCATATCGATATATTGCGAAATAGAAACATCGTAGAATCGTTCACGTTTATTCGAAAATATTGAGAGTTTGGGGAGGTGTTTTAGTTGGTTAGTGCATAGAAGATTTATAGATAAGTATGGAGTTGCGTAATGTCAATAAAATTTAAAAGTCTATTTTGTTAGTTTCCTGGGCAATTTAGAACAACCCCTCAACCTTTGGAATATATAAATATCTTCAATATTGATGGGCATTGTTATATTTATTTGGCGACTCTTTTCAGCTGTTGAGGTTATACGCCATCAAATTGGAAAGATGGTTATGAATTGTGAAGTGTGAAGGATTTGGGAGGAAGGGTTCATATCACAATTTCAGGAACAAAATCCGATTTGCCCAGAAATTTAAGGGATAATAGAAAAGTCGGAAATAATCCTGCTGAATGTATGTTTCGTTCCAGTCTGTGAATGCCCTCTTTTTCATTGTGCGGCGTGAATAACTGGTGTGCCGGTTTTCGCTCGAGTGACTGAAATACAGTTTGAAGTTATCAGCTGCATCCAGATGTTCCCTGTATTATCACATTAGCCGTAGTAGTGGAGCCGGTTTGAGATATCTTAATATCAAAATTAACTGAACTAACTCAATAAAGCGAAGTCACTGTGAACCTCATAGTCGCAGATGCATCATCACCTTCTTCACAAGTGCTCACTGCAATTCTTACCTAGTGCTGAAGTAGCCCAGTCCACACCATCGCATTCTGTTTCCTCAAGATCCATTTTGATATCATATCTGCTCATGTTCTCCTAGCCGTTTTTCTCTTTCAGACAGACACATGTTTCTGTGAAAGCGACGTAAGTAACTTCCACTGAGAAGCTTAGAGAAGAATGTATGAACAGTTGAAATCTTGTAGATCCTAGATTACGTCATTATTTCTTACATGACCTCTAGGGAAATGTCTTGCTTGGTTATACAAATATCAGTTGGGTGATGTCTGATTATATACATTTTACAGGTAAAATCATAACGCTTTCCATTATTGAGGTAAAAAGTAAAGTAAAGCTATCCCTGTAACTAGCCGTGAAGGCCCATAGGGGAATGAGACGTTGAGGGTCCCACATTATCTAGACAATCGACTCAAACATGGCGGTAAGGTTGTCAGCCTTACGCGCCGGCCGCGCTTTACTCCCCAGGAAAATTATTTAATTAATTCCTGGTACTCATTTCTGCTAGAGGCTGAGTCGACCCCAGGGTCATAGTGCGGCTAGAATGATTAGGTCAATTGAAAAAATTCAATGGCCTCATCGGGAATCGAACNCGCGTGCCCCCCCCCATTATTTGGGTAAAGAAGCAATATGGGAATTTGCTGAGTTTATAAATTGAGTCTTGGCGTCTTCCTCGCGTGTTTCAGAAGCTGCTGTGGCAGTGCGACCTGGCTTCGAAACCCTTACACTCGTACGCACTGGTACATACATATGGTTATCATATACCCGGATATAGCCAGATCCGGTTCGTGTTTCCATAGGAGTGAAGGCAGATGTTCGGTAACGTATATTTTGTCTCGGCATGTGTAGCAGAGAAGTGTAATTACGGATATATTTCGGATTGCCTTGTTTTCACGTTCTTCTTATCTTCAATATCTTTTTTGGACTTAAAGTCACGGTGTTTTAGCGTTTGTGGGATGCACCGGCAACATTCTTTCGACTAATCAGAAACCACGCCCGCTTATCAAAATTGAGAGTACGATTGTTACAAGTATCTGGAGGGGCGCGCGAACTATATCAGTACTTGCTCCACCTAAGATTTCGGCAAGTCCCTCCTACCGAGTTTGCTGAAATCTGTGTTCCCGGTGACGATTTCCGTTCTAGTTCTTCTGCTACTTGTACTTCCGGTTCTTCTCCCGCCATGACTTTATCTGTGACTTCCTCGACTTGTACTTGTGGCTGTTAATTGTACTTTACATGAAGTAGTTCTGCTTCTGGAAATTGTATTTCTACGACCAATACAATATACAATACCAATATTTTGGTAAATGTTAAACAGTGTTAGTTCGCTCCACAGGAAACCTTAGTTTGGAGAGAGAACTTAAAATTCACGAAGGAAAGTCCTTATTAAAGCCATAGAAAATAACATGAGACGGTGATTTGAAGAGACAAGTGGGTACAATGGAAATAACCACAGAAACAGACGTGAACATGATAATACAATAAATTGGGAACCTAATTGTATCACACGTTTTGTCGAACTGTATGTGTGTGTTAATTAATGCCAGATCTCAACTTGAAGTTACAAGGAGAGGGCCACATCTATAGACCACTGAGCTTAATAAACAACCCTCAGCGGAAACTCAGTGTAGGATATGTGAACGCGGTTTCAGTGGCAATTTGATGATTACCCAGTGCCAAGTCTTAATTGGTATGAACCGCAATGTTGTGATTCATTCGCCAGTGAACGGATTTTCACGCGACAGCTGTTCCGTAACGCAGCGAATTATACACGTCTAGCCTGCGAGTAATTCCATTACAGTCGACATATCCCAGCTCTTTATGCTTATATATAATTGGAGTACACTTTCACGTCAATAATAGTTGTCTCTTTTAATGTACGATTGCGCAAGTAGTCTTTGACATTATTGGCTACTTTTAGTCTTACACATTAAAGCTTGCACAGATATTGCGTTTACTCTGGCCAAATACTGAATATTATTTCGTATTGAAACCCACAAAACCAACCAATTTCTGACTGTGCAATCCGACTTAATTTGCTAGTATCGGCCAGTTATATTGTATAGTATATTAATCCAGTGTTAAAAATAGGCGTGACTTATATACGGGGTTTTGGATTCGAAGATCAGATCTATTGCGCCTTATACATCCATACAACTCAGGACTACAGGCAATTGCAGCTCTAGAACTCTTCTGCTCACCGATACACAAGCAGTAGGGTTCTAAACCTTCACTAGTCGTATCCTGGCAACGGATTTACAACAGTCTCACTGTCACTTCAAAGCACACACGAAGTCTTCTTGTCTCCGCCTAATTCCTTTCTTGCCATTATTCTGCAACTGCCAACTCAGTTCCTCTGCTCCCAAGCTCATATCCTGGCAGGCTGGCGTCTAGAAACTCGACTCTTCGATGTATACTGCTTAATTGAATTCTTCTTTGTAACCACTTCGCACGTACCTCACAGAAAACACCGTCTTCTAGTGTCCCGTATTGTATTAGGCGTGTTTACCACACCATTGCATAGCAACGGTCGCCTAGCGGATCAAATAGAAAAGAGCCTCTCTATTGTTGAGGCGAGCACCTGTTAACCAAGACGTTGCCTGGCAGTTGGTATACACGTCACAGTATTGCTTTATGCGCGTTTTACTTCCATCGACTCCAAGCGACCGAAGTTAAGCTTTCCTCTTCTCTTTCCTCAGACTTCGCTATAAGTTAGTTACCTTCCTTTTATGGCTGCAGTGAAAGCTACTCATGGTACGTTCTGTAGATCGAAGGTTATTTACTCGTATGTGAGTTAGTGACAGGGTGTGACGCCGATCAAAAGCATGAACTGTCTTCACGCCCTCGAAGACTTGGATTGCAACCTACTTGAGACATCGATGTTTATTCTGTGTTAGTGGGAGGTGGAGTCCAACTGGGTCCATTCGGCACGGTGGCCGTTAATTGGCCTGTTGTACCTGCCTCGGGTGATTATGATGATGGAGAATTTGGAGGGATGAAGATTGGCAAGGGAAACCGAAGTACTCAGAGAGAACCTGCCCCAGCGCCACTTTGTCCACCACAAATCCCACTTGACCAGACCCGGGTTTTAACCCGAGCCGCTGCGGTAGGAAGCCAGCGACTAACCGCTTGAGCTATGGCACGGTCATTTATTCTGTGTTTGTGCTGTCCTGTGTGTGCAGATAGCAGCATCGCGACGGGCTGATCCCCCATTCAAGGAGTCCTATCGACTGTTTACAAGATCAGGACGCTAAATAACGGGCAAGGTCCAACAAAGGGCTGTAGAACTATTGACAGACGGATAGACAGATAATGTTATGTGGCGTTCAAGTGGGCAGCACTCCAAGCACTCCTTAATATTCGGATCACTCCCCAGAGACCTTGTTCAGACTCGTCGTACTGTTCTTAGTATCTCCAGGAAAACCCCAAGACAGTCCCTCCAATTAGGTACCAGTTCTTTCTTTTCGCGTATTTCCTATTTCTTATCCACTAATTTGTTTCTCCAATAGACGTTACTGAGCTTCTGACGACATCGTTAAAGGGGATATAAACAAATAAAGAGCAAAACGACCCAGTTATCCTGCTTTTTAAAACGTAACAGCCTTCATTGTGGTCAATTTTATCACATAGCCAGTCCAGTAAAAGTTCTTCAGTAGGGAATGAGTTCTAGAATTTTCGAAAATGACAGGCCTAATTATAAACGTGTCAGTTCTGTGGAAATAGAATCCAGTGCGCGACTCATCTCAGTCACAGCGCTCTCTGACACTGAGCTCCGCTTAGGCTTCGTCCGGCTGCACATTTCAAGGCCACAGCTCGTCTCACCAAACCTCTTGTATCTGGTTAAATTATTGTGGAATGTAGACCAATTGCTAGGCAACGACCCCGAAGCAATCAGGTAAAGTCAGTTACTATGCAACGGCCCATAAACAACAGTAGTGGAATGATGTTTTCTGCACGGTCCGCGCCGATGGCTGCGCGTGGAACGAATGGATACACAAAAAGAGGAACGGTATTTTCTGTGCGATACGTACCAAGACGGACGATTGATGCCAAGAGGAGACTTCTTTTTGAAACACGTACATGTATAGGAGAGAATAAAAATCTTGGTCATGGATCTCGAGGAGACTTAAGCCAGGAATTACTGTGCTGGCGAGGATCAGCAGCAATGTAACTGACCGACCAAATGAATTAGTTGGGAGATAGTCGCCAGCCCGTAAACACGTGAGCACGGAATTAGAGGACATTGTTGGATCCGTCACCAGGCAACGACTAATGAAAACACATCAGACTGAGAACACTTAGTACGTCCTGTAGTGAACTGCAGTGTGTGTGTGAATTAGCGATAGCGCTGTAGGTACTTGTAGTTACGTTCTGTAAGTGTTCAGTAAATGCAATTACCAATCCAAACCTCGTCTAGAGTCATGAGTGTGACAGCATTATAAACAATTTTGTGGCGAAGATTAAAATTTCTGTCAGAAGATAATTCCCAGTGCCGGACTGCAGTCTTTTTAAGGATTTTAAACTTAAAACCCATTATAAAGATGTGCGTCAGATGGCGAGTGAATTAGTAGCTCCGTGTCTGCCTAATTTACGTATATCAGGACCGACTAATTCGCTGAACACTGGCCGCATGCCTTCTGCCATTTATTTTTTTGCGGTCTGTGGAAACGCTGTTCCTTAAGGGCGATGGCAAATGTTGCTTGAAATTGAAGAAAGTCGTCTTCTGGGATCTGGCGCCGTGTATTCTTCGTTTTAACCGACGTTTCGGGGGAACATATCGCCTCTATCTTCAGGGTAGTTGAGTTGCGTGCGAATAGAGATAGCTATAGCAGCTATCTATTCGTACGCAACTCAACTACCCTGAAGATGGAGGTAATATGTTCCTCCGAAACGTCGGTTAAAACGAAGAATACACGGCGCCAGATCCCAGAAGACGACTTTCTTCATAGTCATCGCCGTGAAAACCTCAAAACTTGCTTGAAATTGTTCGAGAAATATATAAAAAGATAAATTATAGGTATTTAGTTTACAAAGCACAATAGACCATTGAAGGTCGCTGTGCTAGGGTCAGTTTTCTGGCTCACCCCTCATACACATAGTTTAATTTCCCAATTTATTCCAAATGATATATAAAATAATGCAGAACTTGTGGAATTATTCGGACTATATGAATTTATGTAATATAGATACCATTTCACGGACTTTCACGGCTAATTTGTAATCACCGTCGACCTGGAAACAATAATCGAAGCCCCATTACGCGCTTAGCACAGTCGAGCCGCCTGGCCTCTCGGATTGTAACATGGCTATTTAATTTGAAGAGATGTGTTTTGTCTCCCCTTCACCTGAGAACGGAAATATATCCAGTTTCCGAAACGCTGTTTTTTCTAGTTTCTAGAATATCGGACGATGGACAAAGTCCAAGAACCCAGTAAATCTGAGTGCTGAACAACACCGTGAGAACCATTTATCTTCTACAGTTTGCTTTCTTCATGAATTTGAATAAATGGAGGTATCATCCGTGAAAACCGCGGCGAAAGTCTTGAGGGAGTAAAATATGGTCATTACTTTTGGGGGAATCGGTACGAAGAATGACTGTACTGACGAGGGCCAGCAGAAATTTCGTAGTTTCCCACGCTGGTTTGTTGTTACGGAACTGTATAGTTTTTAACCACACGGCCTCTTTGCGAAATTCCCGTGTCAGAAATTTCGAGTCTAAAGGCCATCTCTGTAAAATCACTGGCGGGAAAGCTTGCCGTTTTTCTGCCCATGATCTCGTACCGCGTTGTGTATCAGTTTTTATTTTTTTAATGGTTTTAATTTCTTTTGGGTGGGGTGAGACTAAGTCCACTAGGTACGTCGGCCACTGGCTTACTGTACCAGCCCCTGCCGACAGATGATGAGTGTGGAGCAGTCAGTGGAATGAGAAATGGCAAATGAAACTGAAATACTGAGAGAAAACCTGCCCCAGTGCCACTCTGTCCACTACAAATTCCACATGACCTGTCCAAGGCTCGAACCAGGACCGCCGCGGTGGGAAGCCGGCGACTAACCGCCTGAGCTATGGCACGGCCTATAGTTCCATGTGTATACTCTTCTGACATGATTCCCGACTCTGCTGGAACAGCTCTGTCGAAGAGTAGTGGCGCAAATCTGAAAGATCACGTGTCCAATCCCCTGTGATCCCTTGCGGATTCTGTATCTCACCCTAAACAAAGTCTGTCTACCCTCAAATCCCTAAAGCAGCCATGTGGGTGGATTACTGTCCAGAGCTGCCTCAGTGCGAAGTGTACAACACAGAGGTCATGTCTGTCTGTCTGTCTGTCTGTCTATCTATCTATCTGTCGCTGTGCATAATTCCCCAAACCATATAGATCGTGTAAGATTTGAGGTTTTCACGGCGGTGACTATGAAGAAAGCAGTCTTCTGGGATGTGGCGCCGTGTAGATATTTTGTTAACCGAGGTTTCGGAAGAACGTATGGCCTCCATCTTCAGGGTAGAAGAAAATGAAGAAAACCGCAAGAACCAGCGTGAGGAGGTGCTAACAGACTCGCTCGCAAATTTCTTGTTTTTCTTCTACCCTGAAGATGGAGCCCATACGTTCTTCCGAAACCTCGGTTAACAAAATATCTACACGGCGCCACATCCCAGAAGACTGCTTTCTTCATATAGAACGTATCTGAGCTCTCATAGAGCAAACGTGACTTGTGCTCTCTAAGATTTTCTAGTCGAAATAGGACGCACCCTGTTACACGTAATGGACACCCGTAAAGCTCTGCAGTTCATTTGATCATGACTTTCCTCAGTTCACTACAACATCACTTTATACGAAGAATAAATCGAATTTATCAAACCTCTCAAAAATAACTCTTCATAGACAAATTGGACAGACGATATAAACATAGATTCCATTAAGGTTATACTGTCCCATGTCCGGGATTCCGTGACCAATAATAACGGGTTATGGATTGGATGGTTAAATTTATTAACATTTTCTTTTACAATCTCTCTCAATCACAATCAATTATAGCGCTATCGCTAATCTATTCCCTTCCCATCAAATAGGTTTGTGACCTATTTACTGGCTCTTCCTCGTATTGAGCAGGATTTAAATGGCTACTGAATATAGTGGACAGTGCCAGTAATGCACAAATTATAATCGATCCTATGTGCGCGAAAGAGCATTAGGCCACGCCAGTAATCAGGCATGCAACTCAGATACAGTGCTCAGTCTGAATGCTCAGTTGCAAGGAAACTGGATAAGAGGGCGACTGTGTACTGATCAGATTGCAGGATGCATGTGATCAGAGCGTCTACTGTGTGTTCTGTGAATCAGCAGCTGACGCGATACAGGATCAGGCACTGAAGAATTTCATCGGAGGCTGTCAGCAGCACTTGCTGCCCTCAACAGAAAAATGCTCGCATTTTCCTCATTCTTAGATAACTTTAATACTTTTAAACAGGGACAGCCAAGTTACGCTACTGAACTTTAGTGGGTATCTGCCCTGATTTTGTCCCGGTATGTAGATGAATACACTTTATCAAATATTTGTTGTCGTCAGTACCATAAAAGAAACCCTGGCCAACTGAAAAACTGTCGAGAATTGACTACGCGATATTGTCTCTAAATTTAGGTGTAATATTTGTTCTTGAATTTTAATTGGAGAAGCGTCTTATCCTTACTCGCACGTCCCAATTCTGTTGTACAAAAACCGTAGAATAAATTACCGATGTACTGTATAATTTATATATGAGTTAGAACTTAGCACTCAGTCATAAAGGGACTTAATTCGAAATGTTACTTCTAGATATTAATTTACAAGGTATACTAAGCAGTGTCCTTTTTCACATATAAGCTTCTTATCATGGGCCTTTGGGGAGGGGTGAAACATGTAAGGCATGTTTCATCCAGTAAATAAAGTTTATAACTGTTACATTGATGACTTTTGTTACTTGATTATCGATGTAAAGTACAGGTGTGCTAGAAGTACCTGTGTACTTACTGTAGACGATGCCTATTTTCAGAGTTCCCGTATATTAATACAAATAGGTTTCTCACATTTACTTAAGCTACAACATGTTTCGAGAAACACTTTCTCCAGTTCGAGGACAGTGTGAAGATTGTCTCTTTGAAATGCGCCTTTCATTGCTCTCCACAGACAATAATCAGTGAGTGTGAGGTCGGGTGACCGTGGTGGCCAAATTATTCTGCTCCTGAACACACCCCCCAATAGAGTCACGGAAACACGAATAGTGTATGCAGTACCACCATCCTGTTTGATGTACCCGTGGGCAAATTTCGTCAGCATTAAAATGTCCAATGAAACTGTAAAGTATCACTTCACAAAAACGTTCCCAGCCGATAGCGCCATGATGCATATTTCGTGATATGGCGCACCGGAAACCAACCTTCTGATTATGGAATTGTGTATCCTTGATCGTGTCTGTATCAACAGCTGAATAAATCCGGCTGTTTTGGCTGTTGATGTCACTGAGTAAGTGACACCGTGCCTCATCAGTAAAGGATATGACGTCAGTAATATCCTCTCCATTAGCAGTAGTGACGTCCCTTAACCATGGGCAGTATTCACCACGCTTGACTCTGTCCCTTTCTTTCAGTTCATGCACTGGCACTCTCTCGTAGGGATGAGTGTGCAAATGCTTCTTCAGCGCTCTACGTGTGCAGACATGTGAGACGCCCATCTGCTGTGCCAGTTTACGAATGTTTGTACTAAGGATGATGCGGCTTTATCGTTTATAGTACAGGTGCACAGTAGCATTTTGCTGACACTGAATAACGGCTGAAATGTTCATATAAATCAGGTTTTGTATGAGTTCATTGGATGCTTCAATTGACCTAATCCTTCCAGCCGCACAATGGTCTTGGGGCCGACTCATCCTCTAACAGAAATGAGTACGGGTAAAGCGCGGTCGGCGCATAAGGCTGACAACTTCACCACCATCTATTAACCAATAGTCTAGAAAATGTGGGACCCACGACGTCTCACAACCCTATGGGCCTCCACGACCTGTTACAGAGATAACTTTACCTTCTTACCTTATTCAGAACAGAATATAATATATTATATTTAAGCATCCTGTTGCACTATACACTTCTATATGTAATAATACAAATGCCGTCGTTGAATACAACAATTTATTTGGTTGTAGATCTCTGTCTTTTCTTCCTCTACACTACATGCTTCGGCCGTAACTGGCCATCATCAGGTGTAATTTTCACTACGTAGCTGTCACACTACACACAATCTAAAATCTAAAACACCAGCCTGTCAGTTTTGTTTAAAATCTCGCCAACACACGCTGGTCAATTTGATTTTAGAATTCCAATTTAAAATTTAAAATTTTATAACTTTTAAATTTCAAAATTTTTAAGGTTTTAAATCACAGGGATACCCGCTGTGTGTCCACATGTGATGCAGCGGTTATTTCTTGTTTTCAGCACCGTTCACGTATTGTTCCGTGCAGGCTCCCTGTGTGTGTCGCTGCTCATCTTTAATACTCTACTGAAATATAATATTGTGTAACATGGAAAAGCATGCTTGTATGTAATTTTACTTTCAGCATGCGTTGTCAGAAGCGAACCATGTAAATAGTAAATACTGGCCTGTTCTGGATAAAGGTCTGTATTTCTAACAGGCTTCTTGTTTAGTTTTATTAATGAAAAGAATAATCCGTCATCAAGAATTTCATTTTACACAAGGTTAAATTTACGGTAGGAAAGCCCCTTTTGCTGTGCTGCTTTTCAAATTCAAGTTTTTAGTCCTGGTTCAGAGTTGAAACATTTTCCACTGACATTTAATTTTGATAAAGCAGCTTACTTCATGTTGTCACGTGTAAGGGGTTAGCGTGACGACAGATAACAAGGGTTTCAGGATTTGATGTTTGGGTTTATTGCCACTTCTCTACAATCACATTTGATCATAGGAACTCACACATTGAACTCCTTCTGAACGAAGTCTGTTTGACGAATACTCTATGAAGAATCTCTGACTGCTGCCTGAATCACGGGCCGGTCTCTCTACTCTCTCTCTCTTGAATTCACGAATGCCTTACAGTTCTTCACGAGTGCGTCGTCTCGGAAACCATGTATTAATTCCCAAGAAACTGTTTGGTTTTCTAAACCTTTACAACTTTCAGTTTCCGTATCCCTGGAAATCGTGTTTCGTAATCATTTGGTTTCCAGGAAACAGTCTTTCCGTAGCAGCGAATTTACCTAGAGACGGCCCACCTATCACAATATATTTATCTCTTGTAAAATATGAACTATGTTATGTTACTTACTTATTTCTCGTGGAGCTGAGCCCTTCTGGAGGAGCCGCCAATTCTGCAGCTACTCAAAAATTTCCCAGAATTTTCTGGAACCCGAAGGTTCATTGCCGTGTTCACGATAGCCCTCTACTGGTTCCTATCATGAGGCAGATCAATCCAATCCATACCATCCCATCCTATCTCTCTAAGAGCCATTTTAATATTGTCCACCCACCTACGCCTTGGTCTTCCCAGTGGTTCTCTTTCTTTCTGGCTTTCCCACCAATATCCTATATGCATTCCTCGTCTCCCCAATTTCTGCTACATGCCCTTCCAACCTCATCCTCCTTGACTTGATCATTCTAATTATTCTTGGAGAGGAGTACAAGTTATGAAGCTCCTCATTATGCAGTTTTCTCCAGCCTCCTATCACTTCGTTAATACCACGTAAAAGTGAACACTGGTTACCTTATTTACTTGTGATCTGTCTAACGACGCTCTCGGTTGCTCACTGCATAGCGTCGAGTGACAGCATTACGTTCATCTGGAAGCTCGTGGAAGGAAACGGCCGTATCCTAATTTGAGGTACTATCCCAGAACTTGCCGGGAGATACAAAGGAATACCACGAAAACGTCAGACAAGATAGTCTTTCTTCCAGCCGAGATTCGAATATGTCACCTCCCGAATACAAATCGAGACGGCTTGCTCGTACAGTACTTGTGCCTTGTGATGAGCGTACTTCAGATGTAAGTTCACAGCTAAATGCTACTCATTCCCTAATCGCGCATGTTAAGTCGATTATGACTTGTCCAGAACATTACAGCAATATTAGAACTAACCAACAAACTGATCCTTCAACGAAGCATGCGAGGAATTTCGTATTTCCCACTTTCTGTCCTTTTTTCTCTTCACGTCATAATTCCTCACCCTTGCGGTGCTGAATTCCAGCTGTAGAGAGAAAATAATTATTTTCTGTAGAGGCTTTGTTCTTCTCCGATCCTGCCGCGCACCCCCTCCCCCACCCAAACAAGACGGCGTGTCTCGGAAGGCACTGTCACACTGGATCGGCACGGCTGTTGAGAGAAAGCAGCTCCTCCATGGGCTCCGATCAACCGGAAGCTTTAATGACTGCCTGACTGACTGATCATTATATGAAGTCGTTGAACCATCCTTGTCCGATAAAATCTGTCACATCGTATTCTCAGCACTTACACAAACCTTAATCCGTTCGGTGTACATTTCGTTAAACCAATTCATCATGTTATCCACTCATTCTCCTTCTTCTCAATTTGTACCACAGAGCTTCCCTGAGAGTTGAATCAAAAGTTTTTTAAAAATCTACAATACACGAATATAAGCGCCCTCGTTTAAATCTTAAAAATGTGTCTATAGTGGTATTGATTACAACAGTTTTACCTGTGTTTCGTTTGCCCCTAATAAACGCCGCTTGTAACACTAGCAGGGGCATGTAATATATTAACCAGTGTCTTGGTCTGCCAGCCAGGATTCCCGAAAATTTTCTTCCAGACACCAATAAAAGCGAGATTCCTCTGCAGTTTCCTGGTTTTTGTCGGTTTCCCTGCTACTTATAAATTGGGTATATAACAGAAATTTCCAGCCGAGTGGAACNTTCCAGCCCAGTGGAACGTCTTTTCCTTTTTTTTATTATTATTAAACATCTTCGTCAGGGTTTCAAGTCGATTGGGGTCACGTCATAACTGGTGGCTCTGATATTCTTCATTTCCGGTGTAAACTCTTTTCACTTTAGTTTTAGCAAAATCACTGCCTCATTGTATGGTACGTGAGAGACCTAACGCCCATATTTCATATAGACCCCACAACATCCTGCCGTTGTTTATAGAAAACAACTCTTGGAAATATTCGTGAGGTTCCACGGAAATTAATGGTCCTTTCCTTCTCTTAAAATTCCTTATGGCTTCCCATATTTTCTTAACTTCTTTCTGTCTAACTGATCTAGGATGCGCTCGGTCGTCGTCTCTAGTCCTCTAGTGTTCTTTCATATGCTTTCTGCTTCCCCAGTATTCAGTTCTGCTTTCTTCATCATTTCCTTAAAGTATTTTTCATTTCCTTCATTTTTTTCTATACGTTATTCTTCAAAACAATGCTCCTTCTTTCTGTTCTTTGTCCCAGTGCATCTCACATTCGCTTCGATCCTGTTTACTAGAAAATAAGGACTATTTAGAGCTTTATTAATTTTGTCTTTTTGTAAAAAAATATTCCTATACACAACATCCATGGTGTCTAGGGACTCGGAACTTGCTCCCTCATCCCGTTTATATTTTATTACGTAATCTATGAGTTGGCTTTTCTATATTGGATTCCGTATTCACATTTTTCTGCAGCATATTTCCTATTACTATTAATATGCCTACTTATAATCTTACTACCAAACTGCTTATCAAACTTTCCGACACCAATTATAGTATTCTCCGCTCTTTTTCGGTTTGGTTAATAAATGTGGAATCACCTTTAATATCAGCTCCATATTTCCCGTTTAAAACTTCTAAAATATTTCTTTGATAAAATTCTATATGTTTCTGTCCTTTCGTATTGCATACAATACCTTTGCTTAACCGGTTCTTAAATTCTTTATCTGCATTGTCACAGGCATTGCAACCGTGTAGCAGGTTTAATTGCATCGCCACTACGCGAATATTCATGTCTCATAAAAGTAAAAATTCTGATTCGAGTACAGTCTCCTTAATTCACTAATTTCTCTCTGCGATTCGTTTGTAAAACTGAGATTATATCAACGCGAATTTTGCGGCGCGTTGCAAACGAAACCTGTACACATTTCTAAACATGAACTACTTTCATACCTAATACCTATCCACAAAATGTCTTTCATAGTTTCCGAGATTTCTTTAGCACGTTTGTTAATATCATCTTCAATACGTGCATAAACCGCAGGTTCCCTCTGGAGTCCTGCTATTTGGTAGTTTTATATCACCCTTTAAATTAACTTGTGTAATCACTAGGGCCCGGATCTTTATTCGATAAAAACCGGGAAAATATGCACCAAAAATAAAACAATACGCACTTAAGGAGCAGGTCAATTCATTCAGACTCACCTATTTACATGTATCATTCACTGCAGAAAGTAGCATCACAATAGGCAACTGGAAGTCTTTCAGTGTTTTCTGGAGACGAACTGCGTCTGTTGTCCGTCAAAATGAGTTTATAGACCGAGAATGATTTTTCTACATCAACTGACGTGACTGGACAGTATTTATACACTGGCGCCGAAGGTTCGGAACATTCATCTGGCAAAGATACCCTAATTCCACTCAAGTACTGACTAATTGACTGAGTCTTCTTTAGTCCTGGGTTCGAATTCAACACCATTTCTAACATGAATTTAATCTTCTCTCCAATTTCGCCTGGAGCGGAATTCAGTGAACAAGTTGCTTTCTGAACGAGTTCAAGTGAGTCGTGAAGGAGTGCACCACAAGATTCTAAGCTCTCAGTGGCT
>NW_019720560.1:704151-766028 GCF_002891405.2 Cryptotermes secundus
TAAGGTTTGGATATAATACTTGTAAGGCCTTTGCTGCTTTCAACATATAGGAAGCTGCATCTGTGAGCAATACAAGCACCTTAAAACAATTATTCTCAATTTCAGATGGACATAGTAGTCGCAGAGAATCATTTACAAATCTTGCTATTTTGCTATGGTTGGTTTTCTCTAGTACTTTGCAAGCAAAAAGATGAGGTTGCCGGGTTCGTCTGGATGTAGCTTATCAACTACGAAATTGGCACATAAATCGGTTGTCTCATCTACCGACATCCAGACACAGTTCCTTCCCGATGTCAGAACGGATTGACTCCAGAGTAGATGCATACAGCAAAGGTAGATAATTTTTTCTAAGAGTTGTTTCACCTGGGATTTTTTTTTAATTACACAATATTTCTCCAGAAATGATCGCAGAACTGTATTGCTTAATTCATTCCATGGAATGTTGCTGCATACTACAGCCTTACGAAGATCGGCTGAAAATGTATTAACAGAGGATTTGGGTTTGACCTTTGTAAGAAATAGTTGTTGTGGTGTGCTGTTCTTCTTCCCCTTCTTTGCCGCAATATGTGCAGTCGTTCTTGAGTGTTGTTCAAGTTGAAATTTCTTTTCACATTTTACTTCCTTTGCGCACACTTGGCCGTACACGACGACACCGTCTGTTGAATAGACACTATTACCCGACACCCATCGATTTTTTAAATATCCACTGCTGCACTTTTCTTTAGGCATTTTCAGTACACGAACACTTTTTTGATGCAGACTATTAAAGAAAAGAGTAACACATTAACTGAAGAGACTTCTCTCGAGACAAACCCTCTGATGCTACTGTCTGCTGTGGTGGTCAAAGAAATGCAGGAAAATCCCACCCCCTCTCTTTCGAAATAGCCAAGCTACCTGCTTGTATTGTAAGTGGTGAAAGTGCCGATACTCAGAGAGTTGAAATAGCAACTGGCAAGGGATGTCCAAAACACAAGAAAACCCGATTTTGTTAGAGAATATTGAAATTATCCTTAATTCCAAACATATATGCAGAAATATGCTCTTACGTTTAGAATATGCAATAACGACCAAAAACCCTCAAATCCGGGCCCTAGTAATCACTGATCTTGTACGTCTTAAGTCCTGCCCAACTTTCTGCAATGCCCAGTATATCGTGAGTTCTTGATAAATTAAAGGAAAAAATGTTTCCTGAGTTACTTCAGACCCCCTCAGTATTTAAGAAAGCCTGTTATTAGTAAACGCCGATTACAGTGGTCACGCGGTCTGAGGCATGAAGCGTTTTCGCCCTCTCGAACACAGGAGTCGTGGGTTCGAGTCCCACTCGAGGCATGGATGTCTGTCTGTGTTTATTCTCTGTTTATGTTATGCAGCGGCCTTGCGACGGGCTGATCAAAGTAGTCTTACAGATTGTTCTAGGATCCAGAAACTGAAAAAGCGGCCAAGGTCCACAAGGGCTGTAGAGCCATAGATAGGCCTTTAGTAATCCCGTCACATCTTCCAGGTCCCTTCGTGGTCTGTTGTCCATCCTCTTCCTACCTGCCGGTTCAGCATTCTCCGCCCTATATAGCTGCCTGCCTGTCTGCCTGTCTGCCTACATAGTCGCATTGACGTCATCATTGTTCTCTGCTGACGGCGGGCACTGTGACGCGGTACCGCGCCCAGCTGACTCTCTTTGAGAAGACGTCGGCTTCCTTGCGTCACTGCTCCTGCTCCGAAGTGGTACCATGACGGGCAGAGCTGCGTTGTTCTGTTGACGCATGTCCTGGAATCTCGCGGCGTGTCCAGGTCTACTCTTTGCTTCTAATTGAATGTCTGGCCATTCTCCATCAAAACATCCTTCCTTAGGAGAGCGCTGAGGCCCCACATCTTTGCGTCCTTATTCCATTGGACTCTATTACAATTTCACTTGATTACACATTTCACACATAACTCCTTCTGGATAATGAATCTCTCGCTGTTGTCTGATCTAGCACTAGCCTCTAGTCTTCTCTTCTTTATCCTTCTGTCGCATTCTGTCCTCTTTTGTTCAGCTCTCTCCTTGAGGTAGGTTCTAGTCGAACCGTGTGGACATTACCTCCTTGAAGGGTTCTCTTTTTGCGTCTCCAATGTAACTGCCTTTTCTACATCCGTTTCCTAGGAGACGTCTTCAATAGTTCCTCTGTTGTCGTGATTATTGAGACCTTCGCTACTGAGTAACCGAAGTTCTATTGTTGGCCGCGTTACATGGGGTTTTCTGGTTCCGTATCTTAATACTTTGAGCAACCCGTCAGAATATTTATGAGCCTCTAACAACTGTTTTATGGCCTTAACCTTTTTATCATGATTTTTAACTTATGACAATGTCTGGTCGATCTTCGCCTGCTCTACCGGAGGTCCGGAATTCAACTCAACCTCAGCAATCGCTAGTAGTATAAACTCAGACTCACAGACCAAATTTTGGCTGAAAAATTTCTCGTCCTTTGCTTTAACACTCCCCTCTCCACGTTATTATCTAACACGATAGGTTCCTATGTCCACACTCATCCTAGCGTTGCGGACACACGTCTGTCTTGCACCATGTTTGAAACTCAGCTCAGTAGGACATGCTTATAATTGAGTTTGTGTAGTTCTTCAAGGTTAGGTCTTGCTTTTGGTCTGATATCCAGGTATCTGTAATATGAATTTCTGTTTGTTTTGCGTCTCTAAAGTACCAGCACAATTTCCTTTAAAGATATACGGGACCAGGTCTCCTTATTTGGTCTATCAACTGGGTCAGCGCTGTAGGATTGTATATGTCCTCTGTTGTGGAATCGTGAAACAAAACACTCAAAGTTGCCTGTGGTGAGGAGATGCAAACATCGCCCAGATGGCCTCATCCGATAAAGCGGGTCAAACAAATGCAGTGTGTGTTGTATTGTTCTGACTTATCGCAAGAATTAAGTTAACATCTTAAACAAAGGAACTTACATAGGCTAAAGTTCCTTGGCATGATTACATTCAGAGATGAAGACATGACCTGCAACCGACTTTGTGAAATTGTGCCTTCTGTGACGATTTGTGCTGTTCAACATTGACCGATTATATTACCTGAGAATTTACTCAATAACTTTTGCCATTTTGGACTGTCAAATGAACCCTTAAAAGAACATTGCTACCACGTTTTTCAACATTAAATAAACTGTATTTTGCCGACAGAGTATAGAATATGTTGTCACGATTTAGAGGTGTGTGACTGTAGACGGGGTTTGCATTGGTGAATGGATTTCTTGACTACTTATACACACGACTTGGAATTTCAAACGTTTGCAGCGCCACCGCTAATTTTCACAATTCACAAATTACCACATCACCTGTAAGCCTTCTCCAGCCTGCTGTGACTTCACCAGCCGTTTCCTGGCAACGGATTCTACCAGTGGAAATTCTTCAGCTTCACACTCTCAGGTCCTGTCTTCACAGCCTCCCGTACAGAATTCGTGTAAAGTCAGTCAGAGTTACTTTCGGACCGACGGTTTACCACCAGTCATTTCATCTTGGTGTCAAGCCCCTTGAGACTCACGAGTAAAGACTATTTTTCAACTGAACCCTTGCGGTCATGGTCCTTGTGTAATATCCTCTCTGACGAGAAAATGTGTTTGTCTCTTGTGAATATGTCTGGCCTTTCGTCATGACGCAACTGAACAACTTTGTTCCTTCCTTATAACATTTCGGCACGGACCACATAGGAAACACACTTTATTCTTGTATGCTAACCGTTTCTGCGGGTATGTTCCCGTCACCCAGAAACTGGTTGTGTAACGCCATTCACTAAGAATCCGCTGCCCCAGCAACGGACGTCATTTCATGATCGTTACCCAACAACGGTCCTACATGCTACAGTATATTTCTCCTGTCATCACAATAAGCAGCGATTGTTTCCGTAATTAGCTATAAACAGTTTGTCTTTCCAGTGAAGACACTGTATGTTTAATGTGAGGTAGGAACTGAATTTTGAATATTATATAAATGAATTGTATACTTCGTGGGGTTAAGGAATTATACCATAACGTGTCGACGTTTGCATTTTCATTACAAATTTTGAAAACAGGTTTCTTATGGTCTTACACGTCTGGTTGATTTTTATTTTTATTTTTATTGCAGATGCACGTCTCTTTGAAAGCTAGTGAACCATTGCCACTGTAGATAGGAATTATCATACAAAATCTTATGAAATTATTGTGTATTCTTAGGCTGGCCAAACATCCCCGTGTTCGTATCTTGTCCCTGTGTCTAGGCTGGTTTATTTAAGAATTCAAGAAGAGTCCAGAATTTCAACTTAATTTATTCCTATAAAAACCTCCAACCCCTGAGGGAGAAATTTGTCATGAAGCGGCCTGTTATTGACACATTGTTGTCTGTAAGCACAGACGCAAACTAACCGTGTGGAAGGGACAGCAGTTATTGATTTTGTGTTTCCGTGGACCAGTGCTGTGCCCTGTGACCCCACCTGGGATCAGGTGGCTCCTGAGTTTGCTGTTTTGTGATTTGTTACCTGTCAAAATATCAGAACGCAAATGCGATTTCAGTGAAGCTCTAAATAAATATTTTCCACTCCTAATTATTGGGGCTTTAGACTTCGTCCACTGAACTCACTTCTAGTTCTTACTGATACCGAGCTTTACTTGAGGGGGGCACTATGCTATAAGCCGGAAGGTCGCGGGTTCAAATCCCGATGAGGTAATTGGATTTTTTTCAATTGACCTAATCCTTCCAGCCGCACTGTGGCCCTGGGGTTCACTCAGCCTCTAACAGAAATGAGTACCACGAATTAATTAAATAATTTTCCTGGGGAGTAAAGCGCGGCCGGCGCTTAAGGCTGACAACCTTACCGCCATCTTTGAGCCGATTGTCTAGATAATGTGGGACTCTCAACGTCTCACAACCCTGTGGGTCTTCACGGCCTGTTACAGGGGTAGCTTTACTTTTTACTTTCTTTTACCGAGCTTTACTTGAATTTGGTATAGAGTTTTGTTAGTTTCCTCGGAAAAGAGTTCGTCTTACAGAAGAAGATGCGTGTGTCATAAAATGTATTTCATATTAAAACTATGGCGCAACTGAAACATATCTGAAGACTATAAATATTATAAGATTTGAAAATTGTAATTATAAAGGAGTTGTCCAGTAAAACAGACAGACAAGCTGAGAACAGAAGCAAGGGAGAGCCGACAGAAGCCTCCATGTGGCGCAGTTATAATGAACGTTGTTCGTAGTTATGAAGTGTTATAATTGTCTGCACTTCCGCCTGGCGTAATTCTGCAATAAACCGTTTCTCCAATTCTGTAATCCATTAATTATTTGTCACGGAACCCCGGACACGTGACAATATTAATTGCTTATACTTGCCTCTAGCTATTGCCGAGGTCAAGAAAATGTGGATCTATACATCAGCTCCCCCATACGCCTTCATGACGCAGTGCATAATTCGTTGAGCACAGGGACAACTTTACCTTTATTAATTGCTTATAGCGTAAACCAGTGTTTGGTTAGTGAATAATGGTTGTTGAAGGAAGCGGCTGTGACCTATTCTAAGGTACTAATCCCGATAGTTATTTTGAAGAAGTGAGGAAATTTAGGAAATCCTTCAGTCATGGAACCAGTCCAGCGACGAATATTTGAAATCACGACGTGGCGAAGACAAAGCAGAAGTGGTTACAGTTCGACTACAGCGTTCCGTTAGGAATGTTCATAAATATTTGCACGCGATCGAGTGACTATAGACATTTATACAACTCGTTACTACACTTCACAAATCACTATAGAACACACTAAGTCTTCTCGGTCTGTTAGAGTCTTCATTAGCCGTTGCTTGGTAGCGGCTTCTAACGGCGGACGTTCCTCTTCCTTTGGGTGCTCGAACTGTCCCTTGCTTCAGGTACCGGCTTCTCACAGCAACAGTTCACAATAACTGAACCCCAGCGGTTATCTAACTCACTAACTCACCAGCCAGCTGATCAACAAATCAAATCAATTGAAAGTCAAAGTTACTTTACGACTGGCGGTTTACCGTCAATCATTTCATCTTGGCTCCAAGCGCCTTGAGGCTCAAGCCCAGAGATTTCTTTTTCAACCTAACCCTTGCGGTCATAGTCCTTACGTAACATCCTCTATAATGAGAAGATGGGGTTGTCTCTTATGAATATGCTTGGCCTTCCGTCACATGTACGTATCGCACAGGCTTTGCGAAGCAGATCATGCCTATCTTGTGTATCTTATGCTGCAACGGGAGCTTAATCACTTGAACTGTAGTAATCTTCACCACCTCCAAGTTACCTCTTATATTTTTGGCTGAAACAGCTAACTGGCTCTGTTAAAACATCTCTGCACGGACCGCCTAGTAAACACCATTCCTCAGTTGCAGTGAAATTGTTGCGTTCTTATCTGTTGGAGTGACCACATGATCGCTACTAAACCATTGTCTAATAATGGCTGTTCTTTTACAGTCATTACTTAGCAACGGCTGTAGCGGCCTCCGTAGTCTAGGTTAACGTTCCCACCTCATGACTCAAGGTACGGGGGTTCAAACCCGGCGGAGGTCGTGGAATTTTTAAGGGCGGAAAAATTCAGGGANATTAACTGATTTGCTTTAATGAAACTTTCGCCTCATTTATTTATGAGCACATTAATTTCCTCCAGTGTTGGGTCCATTCACAAAATAGTTCTGGGGCAGCACCAGAAGACACTGCCTGTGGATTACACTGAGGATTCTGTACTTGCTGGGAGTCACAAAGCATTTCCGTTCATTAAAACAGTGCTGAGATAGAAATTGTACGGAAGGAAACTTGTGTACCGCATTGAGAGGCAGAACTCAATTCTGTGTAGTTCACGACCTCACTTAAGCTTCTCAGTCGGCTGGCAGTGCTTAAAGCTAAGGTTAATAATCTGGACCATGCGTCACAATTACGCCGCCACTATATCTGACACTGCAGTATACTCCGTGATAAGCGACATCCCTACTTGATCGCCCTCAGAACTTTCCAGGGCATGATAAAGCCCAGGCACGCAATTAGTGCTCACTGTTAAGTATCCCATATCGCTCCTATGTGGCCTATATCCGTCATGTATGTCTTACGTATTTTATTTTAATTTCGCACTTCGGTGAGATCTGAGCTCTGAACTGCCCGAGAAGCCCAAATAAACCCTGTCTGATATGGTTCTGGATTAAGGCGTACGGATATAAAAGGCTTTCACTCTGATATTCACCATATAAACATAATTGTATTCCTGTCAAATGACAAGTGATTATTTATACAGCTTCATTTCCAAGTAATTATTATTATCACTTTCTCCGTTATTGCTACAACTGCTGTTGTAATTTTCAGCTTTCCGTTTAATTGTAATTTCTGTGGACATTCGACAGAAGTGATTCCAGTCCGAACTAATTCGGTTAGCGCGGAAAAGGCATCACTTCACCTCGTGCTTACGTCATCAGTCTTTATTGAACTTGTCGTAGGTCACTTTCTTCCAGTCATCTGAACTGGACGAACTGTCGTTATGGATCTGTGTATTGTACATGTAGATCAGTTGCTAAGTAATGACTCTGTGAACAACGCCCGTTGCTAGGCAACAGATTCCTAACAAGAACTAACTGGGAAAATATGTTCTTTACGCGATCCGTGCGAGAGCTGTGTGACGCGACGAAAGAAGAATTGTTGAAGCGATGTTTTCTATGCGGTCTGTACCGAGGTACAAGGCAGAGTTCATTTATTTTTCACTTGTGAAGTCAGGGTAGAATACCTCCACGTAGCCCTGCTAGTCGTAGGAGGCGGCGAAAAGGGAAGCCTCGAATCTGAGACAGTAAAGTATTGTAACGTGTTTTGCCACTTAAGATGTCTTTCAGATTGTTAATTGGTTTATTTAACAACCTACAAGTCGTAACTATAAATACTTATAACACAGTTGCGGGTTTACACAACTTATACACCCTACACAATAATCTGTTCCCTCTATCTTCAATAGTCTTCACTTGTTCACAGTACAACACGGGAGCTGTACCAATGTCACTGTACTACACACTCCCAATAACTACTCACAGTATCGCCTCTAATCACACGTTCCGGTCTTCTTCACGTTCACGATTCTCTCGCTTCAACTGAACTCGGCGACCGCTACAATTTAACTGACTTAGGCAGTGCAGTTCTCCCGCAAACCCTCAGCCAGACAACGGAAAACGCGCCTCGCTTCGTTGTTGCATAATCGCCGTGTTTACAGGTGTTGCTGGGCAACGCTGCCAAGAGTTGTTTATTGCTGCGTAGCAATCAGCGTACTTCGGCTCGGCTCGGATCACTTCGGCTCTACTCGTCACGGCATGGAGAAACGCCGCTTTCATTACTGTTGCGTAACCTGGCAACCGACCGTTTATCAAGGGACGGGCTTCGTGGTAACTCGTTCAACCTCCCGTTGCCCAGCAACGGTTAGACATGTCACAGTATTATCGCGAGTCCCACGGGACTCGGACCCGACAATGACTGCCCTGGCGAGCGCCAGCAGCAATTGTAAATGACAGGTCCGTCCTCTTGTCAGAGAGAGCGCCCCGCGTTACCAAAACCTGCAACTTTCTGACAGTAATAAAGATCTGGTGCTTTATTCCAAGACAGACTGGCCGACTGACCGTCGGTTGTAACATAAGACTCAGACTCGGACTCGGACTCAGACTCAGACTCAGACTCAGACTCGGACTCGGACTCGGACTCAGACTCAGTGTAGTTATTTGGAAGACATCCGCCGGCCAGTAAGGATGTGAACACTGAAGCTGAGGAAAGTACGGAGCTGGAAACTGTTGCCAGGCAACGACTTGTGAACATACAGCAGAGTGAAAGATCTTAATGTGTGCTTTAGTGAACTGCAAAGCGTGTGAATTATCGATTACGCTGTAGTTACTTGTGGTTACGTTCTGTAAGAATTTAATAAATCCAATTACCAATCCAAAACCCGTCTATAGTCACACTCATACACGTGACAATATTAAACCGATGTCAGTAGTAGCTGAATTAGATTAAGGTGACGGAGTGACCAAGTTCAGCGTGCAGAATATCAGTTATGGAAGTTCTGGGAAGTTTATTTTGTACTTCAGTGGGATAATACAGTTAGGGCTTTGCAGGGTTGCTCATTGATCAAATGCAGTCAATTATTGCTTTTTTTCGAGATGAATTTCAAGCCGGACTGAACTGTACGTAGCACCAAGAGACATTAGCAGTTATTAGAATCTGAATTGCTTAAAAAGAAAACTTGTCATTAAAGTGGTTATGGACCATTTTTTATTGGTCACAATTAATTTTGCGATGATAATTTCAGCATTTGGAATGAAGCCGTTCTCACCACCATTATCTGTGATGATAATTCGCTACCCATGTACACGGGTGCAAGTTTCCTCCCCCCCCCCAGTCCTACCCTCACTGCAGGACTATATGTTTGCTTGTGAAGAGTCAGTGTACGTTTTGTTCAAGCAGTTGATATGGGTCTTTGATCTGTATAACGATCTACAGACTGTCACATATGTCCTTCTTCATGAATATTATCTCTTTCCGAAAGAAAATTTCTGTTTTGGGTTTTTAGTTTTCATAGCAGTTACTGTGAAGGGAAGTGTAACGCCGTCTAGTTTGAAAAAAAACCGAAATATTCTTATAAATATATCACTTCTCTTTTTTATTGCTAGTGGGGTGGGACTAAGTCCCTTGTACTGCGGCCACTTCTGGCCTATTGTAGCAGTTCCAGATGATACGTGAGGGTGATTGCAGAGCAATTGGTGGAATGAAGATTGGCAGGGGAAACCGAAGTACTCGGAGAAAACCTGCCCCAGCGCCACTTTGTCCATCACAAATCCCACATGACCAGACCCGGGATCGAACACGGGCCGCCGCGGTGGGAAGCCAGCGACTAACCGCTTGAGCTGTGGCGCTGCCTATCGCCTCCTTATTCAGGACTGAAAAGTAAACCGAGGAAGAAACCAGCAGAAGCAGCGGTCGTTGCATCTCAGAAAAACGTACTCAACTTTTATACAAATTTATGTTTCCTCCATCTGAAATCGAAGCTTCTTATCACTGCAAAGATGCCCACACCCACACTGCCATCAGAGCAGAGGGCACGCTCTCCATACAAGGGCAGGCCACGAAAACTACACATCACACACTCCTAGACGAATATGTAACCAGATCAACACAGGATCATAAGAAGAATCCCGCGGAGAACAAGACCGCGCTCCGGCGAACTCCACCTAAAATTCTGGCAGCACGAAACAAGAGGAAGACGATAACATAAAGGAAAAGGAGAATTCAATTTGAATGTTAAAATACTGTTATTGGAATTAAAAGATTATTTATACCTGTATATATATATNTCCCCATACACGCGCAGATAAAGCGGCAGGCTTCATGCCACAATCACGGTCTTCCAGCCTATAATACTGAGTCACACACGTCACGTGCTACGGTCCTGCAGGCAGAACTGACGGACTGACGGGTTTCCCACAGGCCAACAGTCCAAAGGATTGGCCGGCCGGCCAGCCACACCACACACGTCAGTTTTGCCTTTCAGTCGTCAACTGTGCAGGCCGAACTGGAGGCCAAACTGTGTGTGTATGGGGGCCCTAACTATCCACTGCAGTTTATGTTTGCTGAGAAATGACATTTACAGAATAGTACTCTCTTTCTTTATATAGTCAAGATATTTGTGGCTGTAGACGGGGTTTGGATTGGTAATCGGATTTAATGAACTCTTTACAACTCGTAAGTACAAGTGAGAATTATGCTCTCTATGTTCTACACACTTCATAAACCACCCCAGGCCACACTAGGTCTTCTCCGTCTGTTACAGTCTTCACTAGCTGTTGCTTGGTAGCGGCTTCCCAAGGCGGACGCTCCCCTTTCTTTTGTTCCCATTCTGTCCCCAGCCTCGGCTACCAGCTTCTAACAACAACACCTCACAACGACTGAATTGCAGCAGTATTCTAACTCACTAACTGCAACAGCTAACTCGTCCTGCTTATAACATCTCGGCAAAGACCACGTAGAAAACACCATTCCTCTGTTGCAGTGCAGTTGTTGCTTAGCGATGGCATGACGTACTCTATTGTTGTGTGCGCCACCATCGGTACGGACTGCACAGAAAACACCACTCCTCTCTTCTTGTCTAGCCGCCGCTACCTAGTAACGGCCGTTGGGTGGTTGCTTATTTCGCGGTCGTTGCCTAGCAACTGGTCTACATGTCACAAAATTATGAACTTAATTCATATTTCTTAGTTTCCATACTCGTCAGAGTAATCTTCGACGGTCTTAATTGTCTTTCTTGTACATTTTTATGTCATTTGTCGAATATATCAAACTTTCTAAGTCTTACACCCTGACAATGGACGAAGCAGTTACCTCCAAGACGCTTGTATCTTTCTACCAGGTTATACGGCACCAGGTCCCTGAGGACCATAACTTTCCTCACCATGCTGTTAAGCGTGTTTCAGGGTACTTACGGTCAGACCAGTGGCGTCTGGAACACAGTTCTGCGCGCGCAGCTGATTGATCGCCATTTGCTGTAGGTTAGTTCTCATGAAGTAATATCCATTAGTCACAGTACCTCTACTCTCTCTCTGTACCACTTTATTTTCTCTTGGTTTCTTAACGTTCAGACCTCTTCTTCCATTATTTTCGCGCTCAACTCTTTACAGCAAAAAGAGTCTGTGTTATTGGAGTTTTGAGATGATATATAGTACCTGAAAACCTAGTTCTGCTTTCTTCAATATAAATCATAGATATGCACCTTTTGCACTGGCTACTCGGAGTAAGATCAACTGTAGCAATAGAAAGCAAACTCCTCCTGTACAAAAAGTACTCAAATCCATACGGACCTATGGAATTCAGCGATGTGGTACAGCCTCCAATTCCAACATCTAAACCCTCCAGCGCTCTCAATCCAAGACTCTCCGATCCATTCTGAACACACCTTGGTACATAAAGAACCACAGGATCCACGAAGATCTACAAATGAACACAGTTCTCAGTGAAATAAAAAAGCAGAATACCAAATACTTAAAAAAATTAGAAAATCACGCCCATGCACTAGCACTGAACCCACTGGACAATAGCGTAAACTACACATGGACTGAAAAGATACACCGGCCTAACGCTACTGGGCAGACCTGAATGAAACCCCAGCACAGGAATTGAAGTGACATCTGAACAAAAAGAACGAGCATGTGATTAACTCATTCACGAGCCAGTGCTCATGGAACGTGTACATTTATTGCAGACTCTGCAGATTGCGTATAATGAAAGTGCGGAAAAATATTCATCTTCAGCAGTTCTTGTGCTACAATGTAGGCTAGTAATTTGTAGTAATTCTTAATGATTTTATGTATAACTAATTTTTAATTTTCGACAAGTCCATCAGATTTACGGACCACAAAACAACTAACATAGTGGCCAACATTTAAGATGTAAACAGTAATAGCATCTTGGCCAGAATGACTGTATGATAGTCCAAAGGTGGCCAAAAGGTAGACTCTTGTAGCTAAGTTATTCTGTTCAGTAACAATTATATTTTGTGTTTTTAAATTGAATGTCAATAAATCGTTAAGACGTATCAGTAAAATAATTGGTCATTGGTAGGTTGCGCAGTATTTTTGACAACATGAAATTACTTCCTTGTATTTCGAAAGAATTGAAAACTACAAACTCCATCTGTTAATTGCCCGGGGGACTATTTTACATTTGGTTATTAAGAAAAGAGAAATATACGAGTGATCGTGATTGTCCAGTGACGAAAGTAAAAGCAATGGAAAATAACGAGGCCCGACTTCTATTATCTCACGCGTTTGATAATAAAATGATGGCAATGTCTTCGGGGATTACCCTCTCCTACGATCCAACCAGACTGGCGTCATAACTACTTCACGACTTAACGTCACATACCACGTCTCGTCCAATAGAAAAAACCTTACGTCTAGGTTTATTACAACCACATCACCTTGTTTTCGTTTCGTGTTTCCTGGAACTCAGTTATATCTCCCATGCCGTAACTATATCATATCAACAAGACAAGAGACGTAAAATAACATCCATTACGGCCCGGACTACACTGTGATGTTTACAAATGGGTTAGTTAGTTAGTTATTGAAGAGGGTGAGTTTCCCCATGCACTGAGACCTGTATTGGTCCATTGTGCTTCCCTCTATGATTTCTACCAGTCTCTATATCCTACCGGTACTGGTGCTTACCATCAGTCCCGCCCAGCCAGCGAGACCGGCTCTACTAGCTGAGAGGTATCTATAATGCTTCCCCCATCTACCGGAGGTATTAGAGACTGCTGTTGGGCGGGAAACGTCCGTTAATTTGGCTCAGTGACCTCCTTTGGAGATATGAGGTTCTTTTACGTGCCGTAAAGCTACGACACGGGACCCACGGCTTAAAGTCCCTCCCGGAGGACTTGTTCCCTGAATTTTTCCGCCCTTAAAAATTCGACGACCCCCGCCGGGTATTTGAACCCGCGTACTACGAGTCATGAGGTGGGAACGTTACCTCTAGACTACGGAGGCCGCTTTACAAATGGGTTACGTCGCCCGTCTGCTGTTGTGCTAACAGGACACCCGACGCATTGGTCGCTTCTGATGTTCTGAGAAAGTGTCCGACCGACCTACTCTGATGGCGTTGGGACCGAGCCCGTATCTTATGGCAGCTGAACCGCAGAATTCTTTGCTTTTGCGTCTGAGAATGACGAATCAAATTCAAAATTTCTTTCTTTAGGACGTGTGTACTTGTGCTTCACTGGCATTTCAGTAAATATGTAGAATGTATTGCTATGTATTGGGGTAGTGTTGACGGGGTTGGGATTCGATGCTTGATTTATTGACCGCTTATATAGAACTCGGAACTGTAAGTAATCTGCACACACTGTGGCTCACTGTAGCACACTCTATAGCTCACTGTAGCACACACTATAGCTCACTGTAGCACACACTATAGCTCACTGTAGCGCACACAATAGCATTCTCAGTCCTTTGCAGTCCCTCGGGAAAAGTAGCCTTGATGTTACTGTGCAGCAGTTCGCCCTGAACGCTTCCTGTCCAGTAACATCTAATCGCTATTCATTTCCCTGTTATACGTTTACGAGTAAAGGCGACCTCGGATTCGACACGGAATTGTTAAACGGAGTAAGAAACAGATGTTTCTCAACTAGTGGCACATGGCAATCGGCTTGATGGGAGTGAGGTCTCAACATTAAGAACTTCCATTAACGATTCTTCTCCTTGTATTCCTGCTGCATGCATGTAGAATATTTGTGGGAAAGCCAGAAGGAAAGAGACCACTGGGAAGACCAAGGCGTAGGTGGGTGGACAATATTAAAATGGATCTTAGAGAGATAGTATGGGATGGTATGGATTGGATTGATCTGGCTCAGGATAGGGACCAGTTGAGGGCTGTTGTGAACACGGTAGTGGACCTTCGGGTTCCATAAAATGCTGGGAAATTTTTGAGTAGTTGCAGAATTGGCGGCTCCTCAAGAAGGGCTCAACTCCGTGAGTAATTCCTGTTGCTCCAATTTGGAGTGTAGGGCTTCCGTGAAACACTTCGTTTCACTTTAGTTTTTTAATCTAAGATCGTCGGCAGGCCTCCTTGGACGGGGGGTCAGCTCGTCGCAAGAGCGCCACCTAACACAAACACAGAATAAACACAGGCAGACATCCACGCGTGGAGGGGAATTCGAACCCGCGATCCCAGCGTTCCAGAGGGCGAAGAGGTTTCATGCCTTAGACCGCGCGGCCACTGGGATCAGCCCACTAACGATTAACGTTATACAAAATATTGAAATTAACGTGGGAATAGGGTTGTCCCGTTTTAGTGAGAACGCCTTTTTCTTTTTGACAAAATTACCGTATGGACAGAGAATCTAAGTGAACATTTTTATGAACTACATACAGATTTTCAGCCTTTGCGGATTAGGCTCTCTTCTCTGTTTAAATTCACAATTGTAAGTTCTGAAGCTATGAATCTTACATATTGCTAGGTAGGACTCCTTAAACGGGGGATCAGCCCATCTACACAGAACAGCACAACAATAATAATGTTTACATACTTCGATGCACCGAGCGGTTTCGAAACCGCGATCCCAGTGTTCGGGCGGCCGAAGGTGCTGTAGTACGGCCGTGGATGCCCATTAGGATGTGAGACGTCGAGCCTCCCATATTTTGTAGACAGTCGACTCACAGATGGCGGTGACGTCAGCCTTACGCGCCGGACGTCCTTTACCCAAGGAAGATTCTTGATACTCATTTCTGCTAGAGGCTGAATCGACCCCAGGGTCATAGTGTGGCTGGAAGGAATAGATCAATTTAAAAATCCAGTGACCTCATCGGGAATCGAACTCGCGACCTTCCAGCTTGTAGTATAGTGCCTCAACCAACTACGCTACCGCGTGACCCGAAATTAAGGATTTGGGACTATGGGAATCAAAACCTGTTACAGTTCCCCGTGGGCGCTATTGTCCTCTTTAGCCATTTCGGAAGAGTGACTGTTTTATTGTGGGAGCCTCGACGGCTTCTTACAGGAATAGCTTTATTTCTAACCCATAATTTCATAGATGAATCGCGGTTCGGTTATTGACTGAGTAAGTGCAAATCTGCAGCTTCCGTTCTTTGTGATTTTGTATTCCATCACAAAACTCGTGAGTCGACTTTGCGTGTGAGCTCACGTCCACATATAACTGCGAATTCGAGAAACGAGGAGGTGTAGACTAACCGATTGTCTTTTCCTTTGTATTTAGGCTTCTGATTCCAGATTTTAAGCCCGGTATGTAATGCATCCACCAGATGAAACAGATTATTTCCATTGTAATTGTCTCGTGTTTTGAAACGACCCCACTCAGAAGTGGAGAATGAATACTGTACTGTCAAATGAAATATGTAAATACGAGCAGTTACAGGAATGGTAAGTCGGTATATACAGGGTATTTCACGACTTTAGGGCATAACTGCAGGAGGTGATTTCCCAGGTCTTTGTAATCAAAAAAAGTTCATATAAACATGTGTCCGATTTTGGACGGTTACGGAGTTATGACCGTTTTTTCATTCCCGTACACGCCCTCGTGTGAACCGCGTCTGTCAGCTGGCGGGTCGCAATCTTTAGCCAGCTACAGACAGAGCGTTCTCGTTATCTCTACACTTGAGAGCTACGTTAAGGCGGGGTGGGTTGGTATGTCCGGCGCGGTTCACAACCGAGCGGCAGCCTGTGTTGTGGCCGGCGGTGGTATTTTCGAAAATCAGCTTTAAGCACCAATAAATTAAAATTAAAGGTAATTTCAAGAAGTTAACTTTACATTCATACTTTAAATGTATCATGTATTATGCTGATTTATTATTTTGTTCCGTTTATTGTCGGTAATCGTTAGCTTCTATTCTGAGTTTAAAACGGCCGTTACTCCGTAACCGTCCAAAATCGGACACATGTTTATATGAACTTTTTTGATCACAAATACATAGGAAATCACCTCCTGCAGTTATGCCCTAAAGTCGTGAAACACCTTGTATTTGGAAGAAAACCATCATGAAATATTTAGAGATACAATTCTGCAATTCACGATGAAATGCATGAAAGACGAGAAAATTCATTCTTCAAAAAAGGTTTTATCCCCCAATTTTCCTATATTCTTCTTCTTCTCCCTATCCGAAGAAAATGATAACTTATTTTACTCTTTTATTAATAAGAGTTGATGAGAATACGTCACGAAGTTCCTGGTTACACGTTATCCTGTTTCCCTCATGAAGCAGTGAGGCCTCTACATTATGGAACTTGATAATATTTTTAATTTTACTAATGATATAAGAAAGTGACTGGAAACGCAGTATTTCTTGACATTGTATGCTGCATTGTGAGTGGCCGAGGGTGAAGTAGAGATGTATAAATGCCAATTTTAATTATAACTGTATGAGAGTTCAGGGATGGAGTGGATTTGCAGAGACAACACGTGTCGGTACAAACTGCTGCTGACCTAGGTGAAGGACAGGAATTACTGTTAGAGGGCGCATAAAGAAACAGTTGATTTAGTGTGAAGAAATTAAGAAGGTAGTTTATTAAATGAATTGATGGTTTTCAATTACAAGCAGGGATGTAATGTTGGGTCGGTGTGTTTTGCAGAACACCTCGTGATATGGGTGCTGCCTAAATTGGGTGACCACACCCTGGCAGCCATGTTTGATGACGTCTGACGCCGTCCTGACGGCTTAAGCCTCATCTCTTCGGGGGTTCTTATGTTTAAGACGGTGGGATGACTTTTTTGTTGTTGTTGTTTTAGTGTGCTCTGACGTCACTATGGCCATAAGATGATGAACAGTTCCTAAAAAAGATACAGAGCTGCCACGATAAGTTTCAGTGAACACGCGCTGCTAATTGAACAGATGCCCTTGCGGAATATGCCAATGTAGCACCAGATAAACGCACCGTGTAGAGAACTGTACTTCAAATTCTGTCCCACTGCAGCAGTAAAGTCTGAAATTGAACTGAAACTCTTCTCACGGGCAGAGGGACCACTTCACGCTTATGTTCTGCTCACTATACCATATAAAACGTAATGTTTTCTCTCTGCTTAACTAATTAAGTACTACACATGATGGCGTATGGGGGAGTTGATGTATGGATCCGCATTTTCTTGACTAGTTGGAGATGGTCAGCTGCACGCCTCGGCCGCTTTACCTCCGGGGAAAGAGCTCAACAGTACCTATTGGGTAGGAGGCTGATTGGGCCCCAGTATCAGTCTGGACGACATGGAGAAGAGAAAATTCTTGCCCCTACCGGGACTCGAACTCCGGCCCGTAGCCAGTCGCTGCATCGACTATGCTACTTCGACTCCCTGTCCATGCCCTATGTCGCGTACAAAATCTTGCAACTGTACTCAAAATTTGGCTTTAACTTGCTTTGAGGTTTACAGTTTACAGTGCTTACCTTAGACGAATATCTTCGTATTGACAAACGCTTCATTCAGCATCACGGCGATAAGTGAGTACTTTTCCGATCACTGCCGTTGCTACGTCGCTAATCATATCCATCTCTCCGTCAGCTACCTCCAAGATTTTGGCTATCACGTGATCTTCCTGTGCCTCGAAACGGTCCCTGCTGAGCTAGCATTTGTTACTCTTCAGACTGGCCCATGCACAAACATTTCTTCAGTAGGAACAACAGCACGAATCAGAATTAAGTATAGGCGTGGAATGAAGGCTTTGAGGCTCTCGCAGCGGTTCTCGTGGGAAGTAATGCCGTGTAGTCTGTTAAAATTCTACCGACGTTTCGGAGGAACATGTCGCCTGCATATTGAGGGTCGCTTGCCATCTGCTTTCATGCTGGTTTCTTGCTTGGCTCATTCTTAGACACTGAAAATGGAGGCGACATGTTCCTCCGAAATGTCGGTAGAATTTTAACAGACTACACAACATTACTTCCCAGAAGACATATCTCTTCATTGGAGGAGAGTGATTGAAAATGAGTGCAGAGTGCGTGAAGCGGATACGTAAAGAAGGGATTCGAAAGTGAAATGAATGCAACGCAAAAGTGATGGGGGGGGGGGCATCGCACTGCGTTGCACAGATAACTTAATAATCTAAGAGAGAACTGCTGTTTGACCCAGTTGTAACAGAGACCGTCTTACCAAACATCTCACTTTATACGGCACTGCTAAACGCACGACGCAAGGGGGGGAGGGGGAGCAGGCGACGTGAACGCATTGTGCCCGCCTTACCGCTTCGCCATGTTAGTTTCAAAGTCCGACGTCACAGAGCAGCGATACACCATTTAGCAATAAACTAGAAGCCGTGTACGTAATGGACCTACCAACAGTGCCCTCTTTGTGACTGCAGGCGAGGTCGGAGCATGTGGTATGTCATTTGTCTCCGAGATGTCTCTGTGCATCCAGTTTCACTCCTCATTAAAGCAGCGCGCATACTGTAGCTGCTCTGGTACATTGAAAAGGCAGATGGAAACTAAAGTGAAATGCAGACTCCACAGAAACTGAAACCCTGTTTTGCCTTTGTTCTTGTGCCAATGAAACAATCGAAGTATAAGTTGTTATAAATAACAAACATTTGGACTGTGAATGAATTAGTGCTTCATTTTTGTTCATTTTTATGCGTTTGTTTCTACTTTTTGTCTGTAGTTGCTGAGTAGCCTAAATCATTCAATTTCGTAACATTACTTTTACTGGCTGGCGTGATGAACAATTTAATTGTGTTTTCTATTAAGCTGTATTTCAACATAGTTGTACTGATTTTAAAGAGTGTTTATATATTTTTAAGTAATTAGAATCATCAAGTCAAGGAGGATTGGATAGTCAGGGCATGTAGCACGAATGAGAAGAGGAATTTTTATATGATGTTGGTGGGAAGGTCAGAAGTAAAGAGACTTCTAGGAACACTAAGTGGTCGGGTAATATTAAAATGGATCTTATAGAGGTACAATGGGTTGGCATGGACTGGATTGATCTGGCTCATGATAGGAACCAGTGGAACCAGTGGATGGCTCTTGTGAACACGGTAGTGAACTTTCGGATCTGTAAAATGCTGGAAAGTTCCTGAGTAGCTGCACAACTGGTGGCTTCTCGAGAAGGGCTCAGCTCCATGAAGTTATTTAATTGGCCAACAAGTAACATCAGTGTTTCCAGATGTTTATGAGTGCGATAACCCCTTTTAGATTCAAAATATTTCGCCGACTCCCACGTGATAACCTGTTTTTCGGCTCCGTTAATTTAGGAAACGCATAATGAAAGAATACTTATGAATTCAACAAATTTTATAAATTAATTTACAATTTGAAGAAAGTCGTCTTCTGGGTTTAGGCGCCATGTATTCTNCTTCATAGTCATCGCCGTGAAAACCTCAAAACTTACATAATTCACAATTTATTCATCACAACGAACAGATACATGTATTCTGAAAATAATAATATATGGGGGAGACACATTCTTCAGTCTCCAGAAGGTACGTTTGCATGTTTACACTGAGTCACGTGATTAGTTCGCAGGTGGTGTTTTGTAGCTTTCACAGACTGGTTATCCTGTTGAAACGCTGATAGTCTCAACCTTAAATCTCGTTCCAAATACAGCTTGTGTCGGTGCTTCGATTTCAGCAGAACAAGCGCATAAATTTCTTTTTCACACACGTGTCGTGGGAAAAGTTATCTGGTGCTTCACAACCCTATCGGAGAGTTCTTTGCGCTCAGCACGAACGGGCAGCCAGGAGGCAGCCAGATGCACGAATCCCTATGAAGACTCGCCTCAAAATGTTGTCACATGAAGGCTGTGTTACGCCGCCTTGCATATATGTGGGAGTAGCATTGTTAGCACTAACAGAGGGTTTCTAAATTAGTCCTACATTCAATTGTTATCCGAAAGCCGCAATTCTGATATGATTAAATAACCCCAATAGTAGTTTGGATGGTTCATTTGACGAGACCACAGACCTGTTTTCTTCGTCGTCGCTTCTGTTTTATCCGTATCTTTGAATACATTGACCAAATTTTCTGAAGACTCAAGTTGAATCCATTTATAAAGCGGAAAACATCAGCTAAGTTTACCAAGGTTGCGAACCACGGAAATTACACGAAACGACAAGTGAAAGTAGACTGAGAAGAGTTATCGAGTGCTGTAGTGATTCGTGAAATATGGAGATTGGCGATAGCGTATAATTACTTGTAGTTACAAGTTGTGTGTATAAATGGTCAATATAGCCAATCTCCAGTCCAGACCGCATCTGCAGTCACTCCTTCACGTGGCAAAATTAACGCTTCCGCAGTGATATGCAGCTTTGCTGCCTTTGCAGTAGCACTACCCACAGCTGTACCAGCCAGCGCTTTGCTACCTTCCTATCTTTTTTGAGTTCCCTTTGAACGAACGTCCAGTTGTTTATTTGCACATTCGCAGTGTTTTGTTCCCGCATGTCGACAAAGGTAGTTGGGTTTGAAGCCCACATTTGAGAGCAACGAATAGCAAATCACTCACAGTAAATTCTGGCAATCATCAGAACCCGTCCACATAAAACCCATCTTCAGCTGTCACTGTATTTCGGCAGTTTGTGTTTATATTTCTGGTGCTGCGAAGTTTCACTGGACGCAACGTTTTGTTCTTTCTCTTCCAGTATGGCTGCATCTCAACTACTGCCTCATTAGCGAACTCTGGCCGCAACTGGAGTCGAATACTGAATTAAAAACCATAATTAGTAAACGTCAGCATTAGTATTTACTATAATAATTATCCCGTGGGAATAAAAATCATACATGCAAAAAAACAAAGCTTTTCAAATATCGTAGCAATATTTTTCGGGTTCTGGAGATTTCCTGCTGGCTCGCCAGCACAGTTTTTATTAGTAAAGTTACAAAGCTTGTATGTTGTCCATAAAATATAGATTCCAGTCTCTGGATACTGCGCGAGTGTGGGTGCGCTCGTACGAAATTACAGTGCAACAAATTTGGAGCCAACTGAGAAAGACAAAACTCCTGCTCTCGCCAAAGAGGAGGCACCATTTCCAATGTTATAAACGGTTTTCGAAAGACATAAAATAGGCCATGCTTCCCGACGTGGCGAGAAGCCAAAAACGGCTCTGCTGGCGAGGACCAGCAGCAATTTACTGAACTAGACTGGACCCACCAGCACAGATCTTCTTTGTTGCGGATTCTGCGAAACATTGAAATATTTGTCTGTCTCAGGCTCTGGGAGTCGTGCGACTGCCTCTTTTCATATTTATTGTAGTGAGGATCTGTTCCTGAGTAACAAGTTCTTTCCAAATACATAACAATAAATTTCGCGAAGAATTGATCGCCCATTTTGCTTTCACTACATATTTAGTGTTTGAGAATACACGTACCGAGCAGAAACATCGTGTCAGACAGTTCTATTATGTGTTTATTAGTTGCTGCAGGAACGTGTTTACCAAGCCGTTGCCTAGCAGCATTAAGGCGGTACTCACAATCTCACAGGCAACAATGTGATGTCATAAGCCTCCTTTTATTTTATCAAAATAACGACAGTATGCTAAAATATGAGTAACAGTACAATAATAATAATAAACAAGCTGAACGCTTGCAGACGACAATGACGAAGATTCATAGACAAGTTCTAATTTTTCTGCAATAGAGTGCAATGACAGTGACGGTCTCGAAGTGCCCGGATTTCTTATTGTAGAAAAAATATTGTAAATGCAAAAAAGGCTTAAGCAATGGACAAAAATTAGCTAGTGGGGGGCGGAGTCCAGCTGGGGCCACTCGGCACGGCGGCCACTGATTGGCCTATTGTACCTGCCCCGGGTGATTATGATGATGGATAATTTGGTGGAATGAAGATTGGCAGGGGAAACTGAAGTACTGGGAGAAAATCCGCCCCAGCCCCACTTTGTCCACCACAAATCCCACTTGACCAGACCCCGGGATCGAACCCGGGCCACCGCGGCGGGAAGCCGGCGACTAGACGCTTGAGCTACGGCGCGGCCATTAGCANCAAGTGTCTGGATATCGCTAGAATGAAGCCAAACGCCATCTGTACGGCATTCATCCAGACCAGAGAACTTAGTTCGTTCTGCCACCACTGGAGGTCTCTGAATCTCCATTCTCACTCTTCATTACGCGCTCTCACTTCAGCATTGTGACATCATGGTGGCTGGGGAAGGGAATGCCTCGGAAGTTTGAAATGTACGTAAAAGTGTTTCAAAACTGAATATTGATTTCTGCATTTTTCATTATGCCGACATAACACATAAAGCAGAGGCGGAGATGCGTTGAATAATTTCAGTTCATTGCAACTAACAAAGTTCATGACTCACCTGATGACTTCTGGTTTGACGTTCAAAATGTTAAAGCACCACGATGTGAAAAATAGTTTGAAACAGGATAATTTTAAAGAGTACTATCTTCTGGGATATAACGCCGTGTAGTCCGTTAAAAGTCAACCGACGTTTCGGAGGTACATACCCCCCCGATCTTCGTCGAATAAGCCGAGTAAGATACCAGTGTGGAAGCAGATTCTGCTTGTCATCCACTTTCAATCTGGTATTTTACTCGGCTTATTCGACCTTGAATATGGAGGCAATATATCCATCCGAAACGTTGGTTGACTTTCAACGGACTATGCGGCGTTATATCATAACCACTGCTGTGAGAACCTCAAATTGTACAAGATAGTTTTTTACGTTACGTATATTTATTCTTTTCTCAACCCTAAGTTCTTGCTAATATAAATAAATAAGTTACTGCCTTCTGTTCAGTATACAGTTCTCTGTTTGTAATAAACGTATAAGAAGAAACATTAAATTATATTGCGCTGATAAACCTGATTGTGAAGTCATGGCAACTATTGTTTGATACATAGGACAAACAGGCTGTCTGATCCACATCTGTTAAAAACATATCCGCGAGATTCTCACTATTAATTCCAATTTCACATAATGTGCAAATATATAAGATACTGTTAATGTAATAAGAATGGAAAGAAACTGCGGTTATGCTACTGACGTAGCATGGAGATTTAATTTCTGTTTCCTCAACAAATAGCGATTTACAAATGAAAAGTCTAATAATAATTACAATTTTATTCTCCTGACTTTGCTTCAGTAGAGGCTGCTGCTAATAGATGGCAGCACAGTGTTCACTCGAGTCTGTTGTATCTGTACACATGCTAGAGGCACGATGACTCCCCGGCCGCGTAAAAAATCGTTACGTTGTGAAATCTATAGATATTATGGGCTTATATAGAGAGTACTCCACGGAGAAAGTCAATATTCTACGTGATCATAGTATTTGTTATTCTAAACAAAAATGTTATATGTACATGTGCCCTATTCCGAACGGTTTCCGAGGTAGAGCCATTTCACTGTACACTGTACAGACGAGCAACACGTCATATCCTCACACGAGTTGCAAAGTGCATTGATGTGGAAGGCGGAATTTTCGAAAATGTATTACATTAGGTAAATTGTACCAACTTTGTCACCGAACAATAAATACCGGTAATACAAACAGTACGTAATGTCTCTTTCTTATCGACAGTTTTGGAACTGTACAGCGAAAAAGCTCTATCTCGGAAACCGTTCGGAATAGGGCAGATGTACATATACATCTATTTTTTTTTTTTTTTTGCTTGGAATGGCCGATGCTGTGACCTGCCAGAAAGTTGACATTTCCTCCTGGGACATTCTATATATATTAAGAATAAACATAACTTACTGCTGTAACGACGCTTATTATGTATAGGCCGTCAGTAACTGACAGGCAAGAAGAACGTACCATATTATTTTTCTGAAACGAAGCTTAAACCCACGTGACAAGATGATGTTCAGTTCCATTGTTATTGTTAGTGGGGTGAGACTGAGTCCACTTGGTACTGCGGTCACTACTGGCCTAAGATATTGGGGTAACTCTATGGAAAGGGAAATTTACAAGACGAATTTCGAGAAGGGGTTCGTGTCGAAGTTTGGCCGAAATTCACAATTCAGCCTGCATCATGACTGACTGTGGTGCCTAGGATCCACCTCTTTAACGAAGATATGATTCTTGGTCTGCATTCCCTCCTTCCAATTGAACTCCAGTTTAGTCGTCAGGAGAGGACAGTGAGCAGGATGTGCGAACAAGCGTGGGAGGACCTTCTGCATCCTTGTCCGCATGTCTGCGCGAGGATTCAAGCGGTATGATACCACGTGTTACAGAAATGTTGGGTTTATATGAGAGAATGGAAGTTCAGGCGTCCAACCATTGGTTCGGAACCCGAGGAAACGCAACGCTTTGGTCTTTATCTGTGACTAACTTGTGAAAATGGCCGCGCCATAGCTCAAGCGGTTAGTCGCTGGCTTCCCACCGCTGCGGCCTGGGTTCGAGCTCAGGTATGGTCAAGTGCGATTTGTGGTAGACAAAGTGGCGCTGGGGCGGGTTTTCTCCGAGTACTTCAGTTTCCCTTGCCAATCTTCATTCCACCAACTGGACTCCACCCCCCTCGAAGCGAATTAAAAAAAAAAGAACTCTGTGAGGAAGATTGAAGTAAAAGCGAAACAGGAAATCAGTACAAAAGGAAGTCCCAGGGAACATTACCTGAAGGGAGATAACACTCTTCAAGATTCTAACACAGAAGATGGCGAGAACTGAGGCGAGGGCAAAGCCTGTGTAATTATTGTCAAAATTAGTGAAGTTAAATTTTGAGGGATATTCGCTTGTCCTTATTGTGACGATAACAAGCAGTCTGCTTGTACCGGTTCCCACAGTCTCTTCGCTTGCGGATTTTCTTATTTTTCCATCTACCCTGAAGATGGAGGCGATACGTTCCTCCGAAACGTCGGTTAACACCACATATACACGGTGCCACATCCCAGAAAACTGCTTTCTTCATGATCTTTTTAATTTGAAGTAATGGTTATCATTTCAACATTATGAATATTTTCTTGATGTTTCGAGATCACATTTAATCAAAATTTTAATAGCAAAGATTACTACATTCTGAAACAATGGCGTTAATTTTAATAAGTATATATGTGATGTATTAAATGTTTGTTTTAGTTTCTGAAAACACGTATCCAGTTTAGCAGCTTCCATGTCGCAAATTCTTCTCGATGTCGGAGTTAGAATCCTGCCTGTTTTGTGCGGAATTTCTATAGCCTGGCAACTTCCTCTCAATTCCCTCGCTCCGACACAACTCCAGATATGGAAAACTTTTTTTATAGTTGGACTGTTATATGTATACAGTAACTTCTTTTAAATTTAAAGTTTGCAATAAAGAATAACAAATTAGTAAAATACTCAGAGCCCAGAATGTGGGAACATGGTCCACTCACCTTACGTTTGTTACTTAGAAATACACCAGTATTTAATTAAAACTGTCCCTCAACTCCTTTACTGCAAATTGCTTAACTTACGTCGAAGCTTTCTACCACGGTTGACAACTGTAAGGTATTCAGCTGTGAAAGAACACTTCAACAGCAAAACAGATTATTTTTTTCTCCCTTGGCACTACAGCCCCATTGGGCCTAGGCCTACCTCCACTTCGGTTTTCTAGATCTTACACATTCGGTAGGACTCCTTGGGGGGTGATCAGCTCGTCGCAAGGCCTCTACCTGTACACAAACACAGAAAAGCGCACACACACAAGCTAAACAGCCATGCCCTGAGTGGGATTCGAACCCACGATCCCGGTTTTCAAGCGAGCGAAGACAGTGCATGCCTTAAGACAGCTCGGCTACCGTGACCGGCAGAACAGATTATTACTCTGACAAAATGGCCTAATAGTTAGACTGTTCAGAAAAATTTAAAAGTCGTCCGTTATGCTGTTTCTCATGCCATTGTTGCATAATGCTTTACTATTGTCACGTGATATTCGTGTGGCCATAGACTGGATTTGGATTGATGACCGGATTTGTTGACCCTTTGATACAGCGCGTGACTACACTTTACAGTTCATGTTACACACACACGCACACTCACTAGTGTCCACAGTCACGCCTTCACAGCCGTTGCTTGGTAGCGGCTTCCAACGACATACGTTCCCGTTCCTCTGGGCCTCCGAACTATCCCTGGCCTCAGCTACCAGCTTCTCACAGCAACAGTTTACGAGGACTGAACCCCAGCAGTTCTCTGACTCAACTGCAACTGATAACTGGTCCTGGATATGACATATCGGCACGGACCTCGCAGGAAACGTCTCTCCCATTTTATTGCTGTGTTTCCTCGTTGCCGTGAAAACGTGCCTGTTTGCGGAGCTGCTGTTGCATAGTCGTTTGTTTCGCGGTCGTTGTCTAGCAACGGGTTTACATACCACAATATATTAACTAACCGTGCTCACTCTGTGTGACATTTGCAGTTAAAATATTTACTGTCGCGTATGATAAATATTATGTAATTTTACTGAAGGCTTTATGATGATAATTATAGCAATTGAAACGTTGTAGCTTAAAATGCTATTATGGGTGAACGTAAGCAAAGTACGTAAATCGTATATAATCACTTTATAATAATGTTACCGGGTATGTGTCAATGTAGCCTACGGAGGCAATTGAATTCTGTAAGCTTTTGTAATTGGTTTATTTATTATAGACTGCGACCGTCACGTCTGACAGGGTCCGCTTTATGTGGTGTGGTCGATACACATGTACAGGGTGTTTAGGAAGTCTATTACATTCTCGACTTCACGTCATAGCTCATGTTGTCATTAATCTGTATGACTTCGTATTAGAGCAGACCCTCGCAAATCCGGAGTAATTGGGGAGGGAGGGATAAGTCATCCGGATTAAGCGGTAATCCGGACTATTGAAGTAAAAGGTAGTCCTAAAAGACAAGAAAAACTTAGAACGCAAACAAATGGAATATTCAGTGATGTAAGTAGTGCTGATGAAAAAATAGCAAAACACTGTAGAGCCTTTGTTTAAAAACTTTAAAGAGACAGTACATTTATTCATAGACAGAAGACTCAGAAGTTGTGCTTGTTTCTGAACGTACTGATGCAGGTCTGAAGAAACCGTCTCAAATTTTGTCTGAACAGATAAGTGACTCATCTGCCATCCTAAATGACACGTGTCTGATAAATATGTACAGCATTTTTCATTTTCCATATTTCGGCCCAAATTATCCAACATCCGGATTAGCTGTAACCGGATAAACGAGGGGTTAATGTACTTATTTGTTTTAAGACACTGGTGATTAGCGACTGGTCTGGTGTCCAAGTGCCATCACCAACAATGTAATGAAAAGTAAAGTGATACAAATCTGTCAGTTGCAAACCGTTTCTTGCAGATGTGAGTAGAGCGGTTTTCCTATACGTCACTCTTACAGGTTCACTGTACGATAAGATTCTAAATTATTGTCGGCATTTCCGTGGCCTATAATATTCAAACAGAAAATAACAAAATAAACCTGCTGACGGAATATGAAAGTATATCTCAAAAAGTTTAATTTGACAATCCTGCACTAGCCGCGTTGATGTCTTGGAGAAATTGTGTCCTAACTCTGGCGACTGTTCAAGAGAAAGCAGTGAGCGTACTTCGGTTTTTCGAAGCACAGTCCGTTATCAAAAGGCAACGTCGTTACCGAACTCAATCTGGAAAGATCCACATTCAGGCAATGCTATCCGACGCCGGCTAAAGCAGTTTCAAGAGACCGGTAGTGTTCTGCACCGAAGTTGTTGATCGAACCCAGGAAGCGTTTTATCAAAGCGCAGAAAAATCAACTAGACCAGGTTCTTTGCAGTTAGATGTACCACAGAAGACCGTTTGGAGAGTTGTTCATAACAGCCTTCAACCTCCATGCCTACTGGCCACAGAAACCCCGGCAGTAATTTAGGATCACCCTGTAGATTTGTTCATCACATAGACATAGTTGGAGCAGGTCAAGCACAATGTCGTAACCCTCTCTAATCCGGTTACAGTTAAGCCTGATGTCGGATCATTTAGATTTAAATATTTTTTTAAATTTATTTTATCCTTCTTTACAATCTACATCATTACGGAGTATTAAGTAAATGTGTGGTAGGTGGTTAGCTTGCAAGGGAAACATCCAGTGATGTGATCGAAATATGGAAAAAGAAAAACTTCTGTGTAAGATTTGAGGCTTTCACGGCGGTGACTATGAAGAAAGCAGTCTTCTGGGCTTTGGCGCCGTGTATATGTGGTGTNTTCTGTTCACAGTTGAGTACATACTTTGAAAGACACGTGACATTTAGGAGCAAGAGGGATTAAAGCAAGAGGATTTTCAGACTAGCCGAGCGGTCTAAGGCATGTACTGTCTTCGCTCGCTTGGAAACCGGGATCGTGGTTTCGAATCCCACTCAGAGCATGGATATTTAGTTTGTGTGTGTGCGTTTTTCTGCGTTTGTGTACAGGTAGAGGCCTTGAGACGAGCTGATCACCCGCCCAAGGAGTCCTATCGAATGTGTAAGATCTAGAAAAACCTAAGTGAACGGAGAAGTTCATGGAGGTAGGCCTAGGCCCAGTGGGGCTGTAGTGCCAAGGNGGGGGGGGGGGACTTTCAGCTGTTGAGGGTAGCTGGAGGGACTGAAACCGCGCAAGGAAATAACCAAGATGGGTTTGAGCTGGATGAAGGAGACCCTGGATTTCAACTTCTGACTGAGGGAGAAATTGCTTCAGTGATATTTTTTATTTATTATCACCAGCACTGCCCATATTATTACATTTTCCATTTATTTGTTTCCTATTTTTTGTCTCTTACTCCACTGCCCTGATTATCGTTTGAACCGGATGCCCCCCCCCACCTCATAATTAATCCGAAGTAACGAATTTTTGTATTAGTACGGCTTGTAATATTTACAAATTTTTAAGACTCATTTTCTTTAATTTTGAATTAGAGATACGCAAATAAGGTACTAATTAAGAATCCGGTGTGAAGTTCAGCCTCATGCAAACAGAGTGCCTGTGGTTTTCTTTTCGTGATAGCCTGACTAGCAAATAACGAATTGGAATAAACTAGGAAAGAAGCAGTCGTGTCCATAACCCAGCATTTCCCTGAAGGGCCTGAGGAAAGCCGTGACGATAACTGGTGTCTTGTCAAAGATTCGAACGGAGTACATCTCGAATGCAAGTCTGCAACGTTGCCGGTGGACGCGAATGGGGCCAAGATGGCGGTTCAGTGAGTGAGACTATAGTGGATAGGCGTGCGCTCTGCAGTGTACTGGCGGTGCAGGAGTCGCGAGTTTGTGATGGCTCAAACTGGAGCTCCATATGGTCCCCACATCATGTCACTGTCGCTGCAAACAGTAGTGCCACGTACTAATGTCTTTCTTGTTTCTTTTCAGGTAAGTATGCGATTTCCATTCGGTCTGCTGACAAATCCCTCCAGGTACAGGTGAGTCGTTGTTTCGCATGAAACAACCAAAACCGTCCATAAATTTACAGGGCTTAAAAACAGAGAAAAGGAATAGTATGTAATTTGTACATGTATCACGCGAAATATATGTTATCATAGAAATGAAACTGAATTTGGTTGCTTTCTCTGCGCTCGGAAAGAAAATATATTATTTTAGTTTTATATTGGAAAAACAAGGTTGGAGAAAACTACATAATGAGGAGCTTCATAACGTGTACTCTTCGCCAAGTATAATAAGAATGATCATGTCAAGGAGGATGACTGGGCAGGACATGTAGCACGAACGGGGGAGAAGAGTTCGCATCGAAGGATACAGGAAAGCCATATTAACCTCGCCATAGGTGGCCCACGACCTGTGGTCTGTGATCACAGGTGTCGTTAGTGTCGTGGATATCGATTATAAAGCAGAGACAGGTGCTTCACAGTCTTCATGCCGCAGTCGAATAGCCCAGTGGCTGTTTCTCTACCACGCCTCTTACGTGTAACCAGTAGGCCGACTGATCACGAGACTCAGAGACTGAACACTGCCAACACCAACGTCCGCCCCTAGACATGATCTGAGACAGTTCTACCCAGGTAACACCGTTTTTATTCTTCTGCTATCTGGATGTTTCATGACGCTTGACTGTTTGAAGAATCATTAATTATGGTTTATCGTCGTTAAATAAGCAGCTAGTCATATCGTTTAAAACTGTGTTTGTAAGTTTGTATGTTCCAAATGTACACAGTAGCCTCTTCGTTGAAACGCTGCATATGTTAGTGACTATGCACGGGGTTTACATTGATAATTGGATTTACTGAACACTTGTAACTCATAATTACAAACACTTACAACACTTTCACTAATGTACACATTGTACAAATCACTACTGTAAACACTAAGTCTTCTATGGCTTCATTAGTCATTACTAGGTAGCGGCTGCTAACAGTGCAAATCCAAACCTCCGACTCCGACCTCCAACTTCCGATTCACGACTCAAGACTTCCAAGTCACGACTAACTGTCGACTGACTGACAGCTAAATTGCTGCTGGTCCTCGCCAGCACAGTGATTCTTCGGTCCGAGTCCCACGGAACGCACGACCACGGTCGGCTGATATTCCTTGCTGGCTGAAGTTCTCGAGATCCATGGACAAGATTTTTATTCTCTCTTAGTCATATACGTGTTTTGAAATGGGGCTTCATCTTGTACGAAGGATGGGCCGGCTTTCTTGCTGGGCGCTGCGTCTGTTGCACCGTAGTTTCAGCACGAGTACATCCGCACTGTCACTATGGACTCTGTGCATCCTTTGTCACTGCGCTATTCTAAGTAACATTTGTACAAGTTATTTTTTTTTTCTGTAACCGAACCCTTATAGCCTTAGTCCTTATGTAACATTCTCTCTGACTGGAGGATGGGGTTGTCTCTCATGAAAAGGCTTCGTCTCGCCTTTGTGAAGTGTACTCATCGCAATTACAGCATGATATTGAAATTTCTTCCTTTTTCACTACATACAAATCCCTTTGTCACTCCATGCTTTGAAAAGCAGATCATGCCTATCTTACATACTTTATGCTACAACGGCAGCTTAGTCAGCTGAACGGTTGTAAGCTTGACCACCGCCAAGTTTAAGCCGCTTATACTTTCTGTGTTTGGCTTCGCCTTGTATTATGCTGTGAACATGCTCATTCTCATGATTTTGTATGACTTCTGCTTGTCGCCTGCACAATTTTGTTATATGATCGTATACAGTGAGAAGGCTGAAAACCGTGTGCAAACCGTTGACCGGTGTGCGCCTAGCGAAATTGCTAATGGTGCGGAGAACCTTGCTTTGCTGGAGCTGCAATTTTAGGAGGTAAATGTCTGCTGCTAATTCCCATCGTGGAACAAGCATAAGTCATGACTGAGCTGATCAGTGCCTTACGGAGAATAGTTTAATGTAAACGCTTAAACGCTCACTTTTGAATAAGAAGTAGATTCTGAGAAATGTTCTGAAGACCTTGGCTTTAGTCATTTTAAAGGCAGTTTCCATATAATCTTCTTGTCGAAGAGTACACCCAGATATTTACATGACTGACGAAGAGGTGTTAACTGAGCGCAACGATGTTACTTACGACTGACGGTTTACCGCCAATCAGTTCGTCTTGAGGCACGACCAGTATTTTTAACTGACGAGGGGCTGGGTCTGCCGTTTACAGCTGCTGCTGGTCCTCGCCAGCGGAGTCATTTTCTGGTCAGGAGTTCCACGGGACTCCTGACCACATTTCACTATCTCAGATTTGAGGCACTCTCATCCTGGAGGTCCAGTTCCCCGTATTTATATCCCCCCAGGAACAGGGTTGCCCGGTTATACCCCCAGACACTGGGTTCCCTTTTTGTCACCTCCTACAACTCTCAAGGATACGGTTGAGGTATTCGACCCCGCCTCCACACAGTTTTCTTACAGGGATAGTTTTACTATCGTTACATAATTTGGGCACGAGCCACATAGAGAATATCCCTTCCCAGAATTGATCTCTCATTGACCGACATGTTAAGCGGACTGCTGCCTAACCATGACCCGAGTATTGCTGACGCAGGAGCATGCTTTGGTTGTGGTAGGAACGTGTTTATTGGCCGTTGTCTAGCAAAGAACGACTCTTGTTTTGATATTATTCCGGCTTACAGCCGTCATGCCACAATACTGATTGTATTCATTGTACTCGTATATGTGTATATTTTGCTGTTTACGCTTCCTAATGGTAACTTTGATTTGTGCCGATGCAGTTATTATTTGGATTGTTTCAATTGTTTCTCTATTTCGTATGTGTCTTATCTCTTTTCTTTACACTTATTTATTATTACTATTTGGGGAGGGGGTGGGTTTCCCCATGCACCGCGACTAATAGTCTATTGTACGTCCCCCTTTAATTTTTACTGTCGCCATACCCTACCAGTACTGGTGCTCGCTATCAGCCCCATTCTGCCGGCAAGGCCGGCCCTCTTCTGGCACTGGTACCCGATGCTTCCCCATCTACCGGAGGCACTGGGAACTACTTGGGCGGGAAACTTTGCCTAATTTTGCTCAGAGGTCTCCTAGAGACATGAGGATCTTTTACGTGCCGTAAATCTACGACACGGGACCCACGGCTTAGAGTCCCTCCAGGAGGACTTGTTCCCTGAATTTTTCCGCCCTTAAAAATTCCACGACTTCCGCCGGGTTTGAGCCCTTTCTTTACTCTTACTCGCTTTATAATTGTTACTTAAGCTGTCATCAAGTAAATAAATATGAATTATTATTATTATTATTATTATTATTATTATTATTATTATTATTACTATTATTGTGTATTTTAGCGCTTTGTCTATAACCGAAAAATACTGTTAACGATCACTTTAATAAATTAATTTATTTAACTTATTACTATTACTGTAATTCATGGAACAGTTTTGTCCTCTGACATAAATTTCTCTTTTGGCCTTCCTCTCTGTTTGATGGGTATGGTCTATAGAAATTTCTGTTGCTATTGTTGTTAGTTTTATTGTTTTTTTTGTGGTGGTGATTGTTACTGCTGCTGGTTTGCTCATTGTATCTCACCGATGCCTTTTTGGAAGGCTTTTCATTCACTACAGTTTCAGTTGAACAGGCCTGAACACGTAAAACCAAGAACATTCCCTGTCCTGTGGTACGCTGTTTTATGGACGAAAGCTCTATATTTGATGGGTGAGTGAAAGCTATAAAAGAAAAGTCGGGCTGCTGTTTTGCTACAATTCTTTTTGCAAATGTGTGGTCCTGTATATCACAAAAACTGCCGGCTTTGCTGGTGATTGCGTCACAGTGGGCTGTAAACCTCAGACTTTGAGGTCAGTAAGGTTAATATACATGGCAAAATTGGACATGTTAAAAAGCGTTTCCTTCATTTTGTACTTTTTTATGGCAGGTAATCGAATTGTTATTGCTTCTGTTCTTCATACTTTGACGAAATGTTTTTGAAACCCAGAATTTTTAATCTGTGTTTCAAGAATTTCTTAAGATAAATGCAGCCCCCTTCAAGGTGGCATAAATATGACCGAGTCATAATGGCGTATTCAGGAAACCCAATTAAGCCTTATATGAACGCTTCGTCTAAAGCAATTTTATAAAGACAACACTTCAAAGAAGAAATGTCAATCAAATTACTCATATAGTTTCTTATATTGTGCAACTACATGCAGGAACTCACAAGATAACAATCTCATTAATGGCAAAAATATTTGTCTGGATCGTTCCGACCGGCCCAGTAACATAATGTAACGGATTCAATCAACGCATTGCCAGGCAATAGCTTTCAAACACGAATACAGGCGACAATATAAAGGAAATTGTGTTTTCTGTGCAGTCCGCGCCGTTCAAAGACATGGAGATATAGGAAGTCTGTTGTGAGGCAATGCAGCTGTAAACATGCATGCACAACAGTAGGAGACTCTGTTTTCTGTGAGGTCGGTGCAAAGGACTTACTGACCGTCAGTCTCAATGTGCCATTTACTTTGACTTTGAGTTCTCGGTGGAAGATAGCCACGGAAATTTCGTCGTAGAAGAAGAAATCGGCCTGTGAAGGCTTCTTATGTTATTAGAAGATTTATTTATGTGTAATATTTGGGGCGTGTGATTCAGTGAGACTGTTACAGTTCCTGCGTTTTAGTTGTGGTACCAGGAGAGGTCCATTGTGTATGTAAATCAGCGATAGCGCTGTACTTAAATATTATGATCAAGAGAGATCCTAACCGAAGTGCTAAGAAATCCAATCATCCGAACTAGAACCCGTCATTTTCGTCACGCGTACCCCCTACACGTGACAATATATAAAAGCTTCGGACAGACAAATCCTGGGTGAGATTCAACTTCAAGAATAATTTGTAAATGTTACTAAATTTCTGTTATTGCGTGCGGGCATACAGATGTGTTGGGGAAGGACAGAAGGGCGTGTGGCATAGAAAGATATAATTCTAAAGCCATATCGTAAAACAGAAGCATGCAGTTATTGGGCACTGGACTTCTCATATTCAAGAGCGTAGATATTCGGTCCTATGCGACTGCTCCTACAGCTATGCAATATGAAAGTACATAAATATTTATGAGCTTGATTCTCTCAGTCGTATTGCGTCGTCAGGAAACAAAATCTCCTTTCTTAAAGCAATAACAGAAATAGTTCGAAAACAAAGTGCATACATTTTTTGGCGGGCTCACTTCCTATGAAAACCAAGAAGATATTCTGACATAAATATTCAATATGCTCTCAATAGAATTTCTTTTGAGAATTTAAATTGTCCATGTTCAGGATTGTGCCGAGTAGGGAGAAGTATTGTTAACTGTAATATCTCTTTGACTTCCGTTATCGCAGATGTGGAGATGTAAAGAAAAGTAAAACTATCCCTGTGCAGGCCCATAGGGCTGTGAGACGTCGAAGCTCAAACATTTTCTAGAAAATCGGCTCATAGATGGCGGTGATGTTGTCAGCCTTACGCGACGGCCGACCTTTACCCTCAGTAAGATTCCTGGTACTCATTTCTGTTAGAGGCTGAGTGGACGCCAGAGCCATAGTGAGGCTGAAAGGATTAGGTTTCGTCTGGAATCGAACCCGCGACCTTCCGGCTTGTAGCATAGTGCCTCGACCAACTACGCTACCGCGGGTGGATGATTGTATCGTTAGTTGCATTTAAAGCTTAATAAAGACATTGCTAGTGGGGTGGGACTAAGTCCCTTGTACAGCAGCCAATTCTGGCCTATTGTACCAGCCCCAGATGATAGGCGAGGGTGATTGTGGAGCAATTGGTGGAATGAAGATTGGCAGAGGAAACCGAAGTACTCGGAGAAAACCTGCTCCAGCACCAATTTTAAGCTTTGTATGAGTGAGTTACGCATAACGTTCACTGTACCATTTTAGTAATATGAATTGTTGCAGGAAGTTGCAGGATAGTCAGTCTGCATTCGGAATTGGAGTACGCTGCAGTTGTTACACCATTCATAAGATGGATTCAAACCGTCCTCTGGTGTACGTGTTTCACCTTCTTAACTGACTCGAAAAACGAAATATCTTCTTTAAAATATAATATGAAAGGAAATCTTCAGGATAATGGACCGGTGTTCAGTTCGTAAAAAGCAGACCTTGTAGTGGGTTGAACACGCCACGTAACTAAAAGCCATTACTGTCTCTATATAATGGTCGGTAAAATTGTTATGAGCCGGTCACGGTGGCCAACCGGTCTAAGGCATGTACTGTCTTCGCTCGCTTTGAAACCGGGATCGTGGGTTCGAATCCAACTCAGGGCATGGATGTTTAGTTTGTGTGTGTGCGTTTTTCTGTGTTTGTGTACAGGTAGAGGCCTTGCGACGAGCTGATCACCCGTCCAAGGAGTCCTACCGAATGTGTAAGATCTAGAAAAACCGAAGTGAACGGAGAACTTCATGGTGGTAGGCCTAGGTCCACTGGGGCTGTAGTGCCAAGGAAAAAACAAATGTTATGAAGGATGTCGGTAGTGTATTATGAACTGGATACCCGTAAGTGCAGTGCAATTTCTGAACGATATAGGCCTATATACTCGTACGTATGGCAGTTAATTTTCATACGTGTTTTGGGGATTAATTTTGCTTCTGTCACTTAACACGTCTGCTTCAGAGACGTGAGGAGAGGAGAAATGTTATTTCTTCAGTCTATGTGTTCGCCCTCACTAGATTAAAAGACTTATTTTATCTATCATTGTAGTGACGAGCTGTCCTGCCGTACTACAAACAGGCCTGCGTCTGTCTACAGGTGTAACGCCTGTATTTCGTGTCAGGACAAGGGTTATAATAAATATGATCATAAAGTAACGTGTATAGGCCTGTCACTTGGAAATCCTGCTTTAGTCATGTCAGGCTGAAATGCAACGCCCCCCCTCCATTCACTTCTCTATCGCTTGTCACTGCGACGCATGCGCAGTTCCATGGTATAGTCCAGCTATGAGGCTATTCGCTTCCCTCTTTGGCATATACGAAGCAAAAACTTCATGGTTTGTATGCGCTACATAATACGCACAGCTGATACCCCCCCTCCCCAATTTATGTCATATTGACAGGAGAAGAGAATTTTTTATTTCTCCAGGTTTAGCGGTCCGGCACCACCCTAGTAGCCAGACTGGAATATTCTCTGGATTTGCAAGTACGGGGGGGGGGTTGTAAATAGGTCAGAAATGAAAGGAAAACAGCTCTAATGGACGTAATAGGTTTCCTGTGTGTATCACTAGGTATCAGCACAGTCCAGCTTCTTGGCAGTCTAAGTAGCAGACGCGCATGCGCATGTTGAAAGCATAGTTTCAGTAGTCAAAATGGCGACCGAAGAACAACATTCTGTTTTTTGTGGGTTAAAGGACTCAATGCAAAGGATATTCCTAAATGTGTTTACTGTTTGAGGTGAGAAGTGTGTTGCATAAAGCCGTTCACTGCCGGATGGTAAATTTTCGCTGATAACAAAGAGGTTGAAACTGAGGTGTGGAAGTGGCTGAGATTAACAGTCAAAGGACTTATATCTGGTAAAGCGATGAGACAAGTGTATCAGTGTTGGTGGAGGATATGTCGAGAGATAAATGCTTTTTCTCTCTTCGAATATCACATGTTTTAGTGACTCTCTCTCGTATACGTATGTGTGTGTGTGTAAATGCTGTGGGTCTCAACTTTGACTTATTAATCTGTTAAGGTCTACTACGTTCAGTTTAGAAGCATGGACACTGAACGCCGGTTTATGGCAGTACATAGAGTGGGGCTGTATTTTGTATTATGTTGGTGTTATATTATACCAGTTTTCTCTCTAAATTATTATCCTACAACGAAGAGAAGGAATGGAAATTGGTGGGTAGAATCGGCTAATTTTGACGATTCAACTGTTCCAGACCTCACCCTATTGGAGCACTTACTATCTGTGGTGTAGCTACGATAACCAGCCGTCAGACATTATGGCGCTCAGGGTGAATACCCGTGCCACGTGCTCGCGCTGTAGCACAAGGCCCCATACGCGCATGCGCGAGTGACGAGACGAACATAGTTCGAACTCTTCCTGTAGTGAAAGAAGAAAAGTATCTGCACTTCCACATGCGTGTACGGCTGTGTGAACATGGAAGGAGTGCAGTTGTTTCGTTCACCCTTGCTCTTTCTTGCAGTACCTTGGACCGTGTCATAGCTCAGGTGGTTATTCGCCAGCATCTAACCACGGCGGCCCTGGGTCGAGCTCAGGTCAGGTCATGTGGAATTTGTGGTGGACAATGCGCTACTGGGGCATGATTTCTCCGAGTACTTCGGTTTCCGTGCTAATTCTCATTCCACGTGTTTCTCCGCACTCATCATCTGCAGTAAAACTGAGTGCTTTACATTTGTAGTGGCCGCGCCATAGCTCAAGCGGTTACTCGAGTGTCCGCGGTCCAGCTTGGCGGTAGGAGCGTCCGAAGTCATTCAACGATTTGTGAGAAGCTCTGATTTGGTCAGATTGTGTAGCTTCAGTATGCTTACTTTTCAGCATCACAAACATTATTCTCAGTTGTTACACTGCTTGTGGAGCACACGGTAGCATAGTTTGTTGAGCCACTATGCTACAAGCCGGAAGGTAGCGGGTTCAAGTCCTGATGAGGTCAGTGGATTTTTTCAATTGACCTAATACTTCCAATCGCACTATGGCCCTGGGGTCGACTCAGCCTCTAACAGAAATGAGTCCCAGGAATATTCTTGGAATGTTCTTGGGGGTAAAGCGCGGCCGGCGCGTAGGGCTGACAACCTTGCCGCCATCTATGAGCCGATTGTCTAGAAAATGTGGGAGCCTCGACATGTCACAACCCTATGGGCCTCCACGGCCTGATACAGGGATACCTTTACATTTTTTTACACTGCTTGTAATGTTAAAACTTTATTCCTTTTACCCTTCACTAGCGTGTGGGCTCGGTGGCTCAGAGATACAGGGAGCTGCTATTTTATTGAACCCGATTAATGGTACATGTTCCCGCGAAATCGCCCACTTGAGGAAATACCGGACACATATCACTGTATAACAACTTTCATCTGATAAATTAGCAGTTTATATCGAGCCCAAGTAGTGCTTAAGAAAAATATTCTTCACCATTGCTTGTTTCTGAGTTATTTAAAGGCGTTATGTTCACTGCATGACGTCGAACGAGAAGGTAATTAATTCTGGGGAAAGTGTAGGGACATGAAACTGAAATTCATGACAGGAAAGTCCTGGATGGACAACGCCATACTCCAGCCTCCGATGTACTGCAATGAGAAGGGGAAAATGTAAGGACATGAAACTGAAATTCATGACAGGAAGGTCCGAGATGGACAAAGCCATATTCCAGCCTCCGATGTACTGCAATGAACACTTTTTTTAAGTACGTAATATCGCTAAACCTATTAGAAATAAGAATCTAGTATTTCCAAATTTTTTACATACTTGTTGCTGCGCAGGGAACATGAAATTAGATAATTCAGCGCAAATGTTCACTTTTTATCGAATTTCCTCACGTTTTATACAGAATTATTTAAGTCTGTGAAGCAGAGCGCAACAGGTACAACAAATCCTCGGAGGAATACTGTTGAGAAAATGACTTTGACACAAATTTATTCCTTCGTTTGCAAATTGTAAAAAATTAAGCTTATACACGTACATAAAAATGGTAAAGCTATCCCTGTAGAAGGCCTTGGAGGCCCATAAGTTTGTGAGATGTCGAGGTACCACATTTTCTAAGCAATCGGGCACGCGGTAGCGTAGTTGGTTGAGGCACTATGCTACAAGCCGGAAGGTCGCAGGTTCAAGTCCCGATGAGGTCATTAGCTTTTTTTCAATTGACCTAATCCTTCCAGCCGCACTATGGCCCTGAAGTCGACTCAGCCTCTAACAGAAATGAGTACCAGGAATATTCTTAGGGGTAAAGGGCGGCCGGCGCGTAGGGCTGACAACCTTGCCGCCATCTATGAGCCCATTATCTACAAAATGTGGGAAACTCGACATCTCACAACCCTATGGGCCTCCACGGCCTGTTACTTTACTTTTAGCGGCTCACAGATAGCGGTGAGGTTGTCAGCCTTACGCACCGGCCGCCCTTTACCCCCCAGGAAGATTCCCGGTACTCATTTCTGTTAGAGGCTGAGTCGACCTCATGGCCATAGTGCGGCTGGAAGGATTAGGTCAATTGAAAAATCCAATGAACTTACGGGGAACCGAACCCTCGAACCACGCTACCGCGTGGAGACTCATTCTGCAGCCACCTACTAACGCCGGTTCCTCGCTTGCGGATTTTTATACCCTGAAGATGGAGGCGATACATTACTCCGAAACGTTGGTTTACACAATATCTAAACGGCGCCACATCCAAGAAAACGGCATTCTTCAGGTAATAACATACGGAAATAATACAAAAAGCAAAATAATAAAAAATATCCAGAATGCGCGCAAGAAAGGTTCATATCGAGATATTTTGACCCTGTGATAAAACCTGAAATCTCCAAGCTCATGGTCTTGTCACCCATGTAATAATCGTAGGAGATATGAGCCCACACTTCTCAGCTACCGGCTGACCTAACCGTCTTCCTTTCAGGTTTTCACCGTTATTCTCCGTGGGTCACAATCTTTTCCGTTTCTCCATTTCTCGTCTCATAGTGTCAGATTGGCCGACATAATCTCCGAACTTAGCAGTGTTGCAAATTAAGGAGAAAGGAAAAACGGATGATGAATTATGGATCTGACGTTGGTAACCATGATGAGATGTGACAAGTGTTTGTCTCAAGACGTGACAACTGTTGCTTCAGCGCAGTTTGCCATGTCTTCTGGCACACGTCCATGCTAACAAGTTGCAGCCTCTTGGATATCGATTCTAACTTCAAGTAAAGCGAGACTCTCGTGTACAGACCTGTTGTAGCAAGTCTGCAGTGTTACAAAAATGTAAATGTTGTCACGTGACCGGAGTTCCGTGACTAATAAGAACGGGTCCTGAATTGAATGATTGGATTTATTAACACCTTATGCAATCAGCTCGCACTTACAAGCAATACAGCGCTCTTGCTGAATTACACACTTTACAGTTCACCGTTACACGCGTACTAGGATTCTCAGTCTTCACTAGTCCTATTCTGGTAACGGAATTAAAACAGTGTCTCTGTGACTAACTCTTCTAAATCTTTACAAGATGCCTTCCAATTCTTCACGTACTAATTTCCGGTGGCTGTCGCCTACCTACAGCTGAACTCAATCCTCATTCTCGTACTCTCCGCTGTACTCCATTGTACTTCGTCTTATTCCTATTCCCATTCTTAAAACTTCTAAACTCCCAATTCCAATTCCAATTCCAATTCCCTAATACCTCAGTCTACAGACTTTCTGTATAGCCTCGGATCAGAGACCATAGTAAACACGCGTCACGTGTCAGTGCGCGCTCATTGGCCCGTTACCTAGCAATGGACATAGCGCGGACCACGTAGAAAACAACTCTACTGTTGTCAGGATTGTTGTGTTACCTAGCAACGAGTTGTAACATTGTCCACATAGAACACAGCTCCAGGTTTTTGTGTGTTCAGTGGAACGTATGTACTCAATTGTTGCCTAGCAATGGGTATATATGTCACAATTACTTAGACACGAGAAAATGCACAGATGCAGTAGCAACAGGACATCTGAGGCTGAAACCGCACTGACCTGTAACGACTGCAGGTTGTGTCCACACTGAACAAGCTGTGACCATGAATCTCAACTAAGTTTCTGGGCTGTAGTTGTAAACGTTGTCGAGCATAAGTAATAATTTTATTTGTATCAATCTATACGCATACGAGGGGCCACGCAGTAGCATAGTTGGTTGAGGCACTATGCTACAAGCCGGAAAGTGGCGGGATCGAATCCAAATGAGGTGGATTTTCTCAATTTACCTAATCCTTCCAGTCGTACTATGGCCCTGGGGTTGACTCAGCCTCTAACAGAAATGAGTACCAGGAATATTCTTGGGGGTAAAGGGCGGCCGGCGCGTAGGGGTGACAACCTTGCCCCATCTTTAAGTCTATTGTCTAGAAAATGTGGGAACCTCAACGTCTCACAACATTATGGGCCTCCATGGCCTGTTACAGGGATACCTTTACTTTTATTTTATACGCATACGAGGCATGAAGGTAGAGCTCCTGCCATTCTGTAGCTCATCACTACATATATACAGTTGGTCACATTTTGCTCTGGCTGTTATAACTGCAAGGAACCTCTGGCGCCATTGAACAGAGTCCAGAATTTTCCGCTGCGTGGTAATGCACTCCTGACCTTAGTTGTCCAGCCGTTATGCCGGCCACCAGCTTTACTGCACGCAGTTGGAGACTGGACTGGAACTGACATACGGACAGCCAGACAGTATCACTTGTCTTTCTGACATGTCTGATCTTGTTCGGTCAGTGTAGGCATCTTCACATCTTCCTGCACTGGACGCGACTCTTGGTGACTCGAACTGTTGCGGTTTGACGTGACTGTTGGTTAAATTCCCAACTTGAAACGCATACATATTCCACACGTGATGCTTGTGGAGGGGATGAAATGCATGTATCAATTAAACTTCGAGTATTGCTTGTCACCGGATGAAGTTTATCCCTTAAATTATATTGTGTTTCGTAGCTTAGTTGCATCCCCTGCATTTGACGGATACATACATACATGGATGGATGGGTGGATGTGCAAATACCGAAAGCAAGCACGTATAAATTATACATGTACGTGCTAGTATAATATTTGGTTAATTACAATTTCCACGAAGGAACGGGATTTCAAATGGGGTACACAGGAATAGTAAATTTCATTTTTCGGGTTACATAATGCCGCCGATCACAATGGTTGCTACCTTCACCCGCTCGAACACTAGGATCGTGGGTTCGAATCCTATTCGAGGTATGGATGTCTGGGTAGCGGCCTGGCGACGGGCTCGTACCCCGTCCAAGGAGTCCTACCTGTTGTGTATCTGATTAAGAAACTGAAAAAGCGTCCAAAGTCCAAAGAACTATAGCGCTAGAGGGAGAGAGAGGCTACATATTTCCAATATTCCTTTTGCAGTATCTGTCAGCTAATTGACTTAAGGCAGTGCTCTGCATTACTGCTTTTAAATGAGATATTATTTTCCTTCAAACGTGGTTAAAATTCTGAATGACTGCACAGGTCTTATCTCAGTTCTCAGCAAGCATGACGTCAGTCACCTCAGTAGTTTCCTGTTGAAATTTCGACGAACCCTATGCCAGTGAAATATAAGTATATTACTAAACTTGGGCCAGTTTGGAGGACACGCAGGATTTACGTGTGGCATGCCTTACAAACTGTGGATGTTACCAGTTAGCCCAGGGCGCACAAAACCATCCAGGGTCGCGGAATCGCGTTTGAAATGACTGCCCTTAAAACAAAGGCGATGTTCACCCCGTCTGTGACTAAATTCGCAAGTGGTCTGGTTCTGGGCCTCGTTTCTCGCACACTTCCTCGAGTCCATTAATCCGTCTGAAATGAAGAAGGAACCAGTACTTTTGCGGAACAGCTGTAGTGGAGTCTCATCATACGCGGTCACCCAACTCAGAAGAAATTTACAGCAAACCCTCGCTAATCCAGAGTAACTGGGTGGAGGTCATCCGGATTAAGCGATAATCCGGACTATTGAACCAAATGGAAGCGATAAAAAGCAAAAAAAAAAAAACCGTAGAACACAGATTAATAGAAAATGTAATGATATAGGCAGGCTGGTGATTAAAAATATACAAAAATATCACTGTAGAGCCTTAATTTAAAAAACCGTAAAAATATTATATNAAGTAATAATGCAGGTTTGAAGAAACTTGTCAAGTTTTGTCTGAGCAGACAAATGACTCATCTGCCGTCCTAAATGTCATGCATCATCTTAAAGTGTGTACTCAGCTGTAAACAGAATTTTTCATTTTTCATTTTCGCAAGTTTGGCAGCATCCGTAAGGCAAATAGTGAACAGTAAAGACCTATTTCTGTGCACAGTTTATTAATCAGTAAACTTATATCTATGTACTTCCGTAAAGGAAAGATTTTTATCAACAACTGTTGGTCATACCAAGACACGCAAGGCACAGGGAGTGGCCAACGAACATATACAGTACCTCAGCCACATACAACATGAATCACGAACAAATGATGCACGCGCCAGCATATAGTCCCAGTGTGTAGCAGACTCTCCGCAATAAGGCTTATATATCTTGTGAAAATGTCATTTTGTGGGAAAATTATTGTTTCTGAACACACCTAGATAAAGGAAATTCATTAACGGCATATTCTGAAGAACACACAGTCAACGAATCGACAACACAGTTCACTGCTGGGGTTTGACACACGAGCGCGCAAAATTCATGTAACGATATCTCTCCCCGAACTCTGCATTTAAGGCTACTTATGTGGGAAGTGGAGCGTAGCTCTGTCCCACATCGAGAAACCTTCCTCGTTAAACGTGACATGCACGTATTTGGCCCAGCAGTAATTGTAATTTCATCTCTGAACTGAATGTTGAATGCGCGCAGTTTCAGGCATGCGCGCAGGTACTCTTTTTTTTTTTTTTTTGAAAATAGTTTTACTGCACAACAAGTTGCAGACTGAGCTCCATTAATTAATTAAACCGTCTGGTATTTTATGAGCCCGCATTCTTGCTAGTAGTTTCTGTTTTATCTCATTAAAACATGGTATTATTCCTTGTAATATGTAATAATTCACTTCCTGTCTCACAGGAAACTCTTTGCGTCTGCTTCAAAATGTCGACAAATTGATGCTGTTTTGTCAAATAATCGCTGTTTACAAAGAAACATAAGAAACAGACAAATACACTCTGTGAACAAAATTTAAGAGTTTTGCACGTTAAAACAGGTTTTCTATGTATAGACTGCTGCGCTTATAGGACTAATATTCCTTTGGATCCAACTACCTGCAGATGTTTTAGGACTCTCCTGTAGACCAAGTGACTTTAGGGAAGTGTTAGGAAAGCGATAAATCAAATGAAGGGGTGGGAGGAAGGAAATCTGAGTGCATGAGTCCATGAAGATATGAAATTGTACTGTATTTGTGTATAGAATATTATTTTCCTTTTTATTATTATCACAATTTCTTTATTATTATTATCATCTCAACTGTCTTAGGTTAATTAATGGCATTTATATTGGTATTGTGTTGGAAATTGTAAGTATTGTAATTGTAAGTGTAATTGTAATTGTATTCTAATGGTATTCATTGTATGTAGTGAGTGACCCTTACTGTTGTGTAGTTTTATGTGTCGTGCTTTGTTTGAGCGTGGCGGGTTATTTTGTGTGTTGCGATATTGCGTTATCGCTGTCAACTGGTAAAAATCCATTTGCAGTCAAATAAATAATAAAACATTTCTTATCTGTTCATAACTCGTAAACCAGTTACGAATTTTGTCGGCTGGAGTTTCTGTAGATAAGCGATAGGACACTGGGTCTTCTGGTGATTGGACGCCTTCATATCGGCTGCGTAGTGTCACCATCACACTCTGCAGTCAGGAATACACGAAACCAAAATTTGGTGACACGCTGAACTTTTCACAGCAGACCCCTCTAATTGAATGAAATCTCAAATCTTAGTTCCTTTTCTGTTGCCTGTAAGGTACAGGTAAAGTTGTTCTGCTGCGTAGTCAAGAGCCACGCCTGGAGGCACATCGGTTTGGGGAGGTGTGGTGATGTCCTGAAGTAACAAGACTCTTGGCGAGCAGAGAGAGACGAAACTAGCAGAACCGCTCGTCTCTGCAGTCTCAGTCACTCCGCCACCATCTGCTCAGCTCTCATCTTCAACATTTCATTTCTTCTCTTCCTAAATGAAGGTTACTGCACCTTAACGCATTACACTAAGGCCACGGAAAGATGTCATGTGGGTGGTAGGGACTACTGATCTCAGGCTGCCCCTTTCTGCCCGCTGTTACATTCCCCTCAAACCAATGAACTGTGTCAGCCATCTCAAAAAGCTTCTCGCTAACAAAATGGCTGAATGACCAGAGGGGAATACTGGGAAGTACACTGGGACAGAAGGATGACAACTTCAGGGAAATGCGGAGATATCTTTCCGTGACCTCGGTATAGATGTAAGTGAGTGGTCAGTTTCATGGCACTGTCACTTTAGCCCCAGAGAATGGACCTCCCTTATCAGTTTTGCAAGGAGAGCAGTGAACACCAGAACCCTTTCCACACAGTAGCGAAGAGATACATTTGTGCCCGTGACAGTACTCGAACCAGGCATCCAGCACGCAGTCTGGTACCCATATTCACTGAGTGTCTCGGCTCTCTTATGTGAGCTGCATGATACTTATTTCAGTACAGTACCACATGATTACTTTCTTTTGATGAACGTAAATACAAAGTCATATTGCCCCAATGTCAAGTTGTTATTTACATAAGTCGTAGTAAATTGGGGAATTCTGCTAAAAAGTTAAATATTAGCCTTAAATTTATTCTACGTATATTATCCTAAGGGAGCTAATAAGCTTCAGGTTCCGTAGGAATATCGGGGCATAAGCAAGAAATTCTGCCCCTTCCGACAATCAAACATCTGTTGTCCAGCCTTCTACACCCGGTATATTGACTGAACAAACTCGTGAGAATCCACATTAATTGCACAAAGAGAGAAAAAGCTATGTTCAATGTTGATTTCAAAACTTGAAGAAGCTTCTTGTTATATAAGCCTCTGGTAATTCACAAAAGAATAGAAGTTCTTTGAAGGTGAAACCCCGCGGAAACTCGCAGTTTTCACAAGCAAGCAGAAAGATCAAAATCAATCACTAGCGGACGGAAGATATTTACGTTACTATCACAGCAAAGAAACTGCGCCACCCGGAAAATGATAGGGCCTTACGTCGGTGTTTCCTTATAGTAGCACTTGTCGTTTGGTTTTGAAGATTTAAACCTGTGATATAACGACCCTGTAGTTCGGAGATAGCTCTGACGTTTCGGAGGAAAATATTGTCTCCATCTTTAAGGTCGAAGAGTAAGTCAAGCAAGAAACAAAAAGCAGGCGGAAAGCTAATTGTTTTTGCTTCGCTTTCCTTGAAGACGGAAGCGTTATGTTCCTCCAAAGTGTCGGGATATTTCCCAACTACACGGCGTTGCAATCCAGAAGACGAAACTTTCATGGTAACCTCGAGAACCTCAAACCTGACGCCGTGTCATTTAGTGGATACGTACCGACGTTTCAGAGGAAGCTGCAGCCTTCATCTTCAGGGTTAAAAGCCCCTTCCGCCACCAACTCTTACTCTGAAGATGGGAACCTTCGTACCTGTCTGTATAGGACGCCAGGCCAAAGAAGGCCATACACTTTTGTCACCATTGGCTGTGTGTCTGTTTTGAGATGTTTGCAGCTGCACAAGTCATTTCAAGTCAAATGAATTCTCAGTGCTATTATGTGCATGGAATCATAAGGAAGAGGGAAGAAGTGGTTAGGGCTTATTTCAATGTATGGTCCCAGTGCAATCTTTTTCAGCGAACGGAGTTTAATGAACGGAGTTTCGCTTTGCTCCGAAATGTTGGAGGGCTAAATTCCACTCTAAATGTCAGCCGACTAAGACCAGAGAATACATTGTAACGAAAATCTTGGAAAATTACACAGAAAAAAATGCTTCACGCTTCGCGCCCTTCGCCTATGTATGTGTGTGTTTTGTTTTCTGACACTGTCAGTATTTGGGCTATTTGGCGTAGGATGATTGATTGACTGGAAACATGAGAAGTTAGCGGATTTGGCCGAGTGGGGTACTGTCCCGGAATTTGCCTCGAAAACTGAAGAAAATCGCTAGAAAATTTAGGATAGCCGGTATGCCGGCTAAGATTCGAACCTAGTACTTCTGAACACATGCCTGGAGAGTTACCATCAGACCAACTTGGTCGATAATTCTAGCAGAATAAATGTAGACAGAATTGAAAGGATGGAACACGAACCCAGAAATGATATTGAGTCATGAGCTGATTCTGAGGTTCCAGTATTAAACATAACGGTGATGGTTATGGCGGTAATAAGTAAGGAAGGATCTAGTAAGTCCAGCAAACTTATTCTTTAATAGTGAAGGCAGTTTCCAGCAATTCATGATTTTTATGTTTTTCCATTTTCGTTTCTTTGTCTGACGATCAGTGAATACAGATTTTCATATGGTTAGCTACAGCTTTGCTTAGTACCGTTTTACTCTGACTGATACATTTCTTTGCCTAAATGTTTGGTTTACTGATTGGATGTTTGGATCAACTTATGAAGGTGGTATTCCTAGTTCTATACTTATTAAAAATTGGAACACATTTGATTGATTCAATTATTTTTTGAAATTGTAATTTCATATTATACGCAGTCTGATTCAATTTTATTTAAAATCAAACCATCAGATATCCGGATGGTTCATGAAATGAATTCTAGGAAACACGTTAATAGAAATGGAATGGCAGATTTGTTTCAGCCTCTCAATTAATCTATTAGAAAATGATAACGTGAAGCTATGCTACATTAAATACATATATTTCTGCAAATGATCTGAAATGTCATAGGTCACTTGGATACAATTGTTCTGAAGAGCACAAAGTGCTATCACGTGTATCAGTGACTGTAGACCGGGTTAGGATTGGTAATTGGATTTACTAACCACCTACAGGTCGTAACTACAATTAGTTAAAACTTGCTGCTTTGCACAATGCACAATCACTCCACACTAATCTATTCAGTCTATCTGCACTAGTCTTAACGGGTTTATAACACGGGAACTCTAACAGTCTGACTGAATCACACACTGCAGATATTACACATGAATACGTTTTTCTAATCACACGCTCAGTCTTCACAAGCGATTTCTTGTTCTTCTTCAGCTGCTAACGTCCCGTGGTTATCTCCTTGTTTGCTTGTTTCTTCGCTTGCTTCTGCCAATAATTTTATTCGTAACTGCCTTGAACGAATTATGTCACTCATATAGCTGAGGAACGAACACCCATCACAGGAAACACGTGTCACGTGACCACCACCGGCCGCTGCGTGACGTCACTGCGGACACGGAAAACAGCCTCCTCTATTGTTGCATGTACGTGTTTCGGGTGTGGCCTATAGATGACGTTCTTTCATTATTGCGTGTTGGAACATTTTTTACAGAGATGTGGCCTGGCAATCCATATTCACGTAACAGTATTATTTATTCCTGGATTTATGTGTAAAAATATTTGTAAATTTGGGCATTGTTTATCTTTCCATTGCTGAAGAGAACTCCTCACTAACGAGTTTATTTCTAACGTGGCGTACAATAATATTTCATATTCCGAAATTTTATACGATAGACATTTTTATACCGTATGGGGTATGTACAGTACGGTTCATACAATTCACAGTGTATTATACACACAGAAAACTTCTGACATCCACGGCATATTGTGTATGTAATATATGGTTGACACAGCGCATAACATCATAATATATAAATAAAGCGTTGTTATATGTGAGCTTCTAAATCTCTGTGACAGTAATCTGTTAAAAGTTAAAGTTGTCCTTGTAACAGGCCGTGAAGGCCCATAGGGTTGTGAGACGTCGAGGCTCTCACGTTTCCTAGAGAGTCAGCTCACAGATGGCGGTGAGGTTGTCAGACTTACGCGCCGACCGCCCTTTACCCCCAGGAAGATTCCCGGTACTCATTTCTGTTATAGGCTGAATCGACCCCAGGGTTACAGTGCGGCTGAAAAAATTAGGTCAATTGAAAAATCCAATGGCCACATCGGGAATCGAAACCGCGACCTTCCGGCGTGTTGCGGAGTGCCTCAACCAACTACCACGTGCCCTGACAGTAATCTGTTATTACTTATAAAATTTTGTTGGACATAATCCATTTTCTTACTTAAAATAAAAGTTACCTGATATTGTGAATGCTGCATTCCTGTGACCAGTGATTGAAACTGGCTCTGTGTAACAGGCGCAAGTAAAGACAAATATTTACTTTTTTACCTGATAACGGGAGCAGATCCAGCTTCCGAAGCAAATTTAATTAAGACAATGGACATGTCCCCTCTTTCATGTGGCTCTGGGTGACCACTTTCTTTGAAAATCGCCTCTACAAACCGAACCCTAAATGCTACATTCTGATGATGGAGGCAGCATATTTCTCCGAAACATCAGTGTCCGTGTGAAAGACTCCATGGTACCAGAATGCAGAACAACACATTCTTAAATGTTAGACACTCACTTCTATTATCAATAGTACTATTAAAAGAGTTCTACTTTGCTATATAGTGTGTCCCAGGAGGAAAAGTCAGTTTTCTGGGAGGTCATAGTATCGGCAGTTCTAAGGAACATTGTATATTTACATGTGTACAATCCCGAACGGTTTCCGAGATAGAACTATTTTACTGTACAGACGAGCAACACGCCATGTCCTCACACGAGTTGCACCGAGATAGAGCTATTTCGCTGTATAGTACACTGTACAGACGAGCAACACGCTATGTCCTCACATGAGTTGCACTGAGATAGAGCTATTTCGCTGTATAGTACACTGTACAGACGAGCAACACGCTATGTCCTCACATGAGTTGCACTGAGATAGAGCTATTTCGCTGTATAGTACACTGTACAGACGAGCAACACGCTATGTCCTCACATGAATTGCACCGAGATAGAGCTATTTCGCTGTACAGTACACTGTACAGTGTACAGACGAGCAACACGCCATGTCCTCACACGAGTTGCACCGAGATAGAGCTATTTCGCTGTACAGTACACTGTACAGACGAGCAACACGCTATGTCCTCACATGAATTGCACCGAGATAGAGCTATTTCACTGTACAGTACACTGTACACTCTACAGAGGAGCAACACGCCAAGTGCATTGATGTTGACGGTGGAATTTTCGAAAATGTGCTACACTAGGTAAACTGTATCAACTTTGCCACTTGAACAATAAATTAGAAACAGTACGTAATACGTCTTTCTTCTCAATAGTTTTGGAACTATAGACTGAAATAAATATACAATTTTACATAGAATTGCCGATACTATGACCTCCCAGAATACTGTACTTTCCTCCTGAGACATTCTGTATATCAGGATTTATCATCAGCACTGAGGCCTCGCGTTTCTGTAGAGGACACTTGTCATCATCAAACAGGTCATTAGGACCCTTTCCCTAGACACACCCCTGTTCCTCCAGCCCAGCTGTCTTCTCTCTAATCCAATCAAGTCCTATCCTATCCACTCTTTTACTTTTCATTCTCTTGTAATGACAGATTTGAGCAGCTTTAATCAACCCATTTTCTTCAAGGAGAACTGCGCCCTGTCTAATGTCTTATCACTCACATCATTCCATTCATTTCCCAATTAGATTGTATGAGGAGCAGGGCCTGCTGCATCTCCATTTCTTGCATTCATGAGCCGAGACCAGTAAAAAGTAAATTGAACCAGATCAAGACGTCTGAATGTTTCTTCGCGCTCAAGTGTACTTGTCAGACTGGTTACGTAATTACATTACGTTTTGTAACATCATATTGTGAAGGGGGAACTGCTGTTAGCTGCAACCATTTCCTCTGGCAGTGAATTTAACGCTTTATATTATCAATGAACAACCAAACTTTCTGGTAGCAGGATTAAACTTTTTAAAACCATCAACGCTAATCAAGGCTTGGATGCGATTATGGGCCATCTTAATTAATTTCACATTCAAAATCTACATCTGAAAACATCCTGATGATTTTATTTGCGTGTAACATTGTATTAATCATAAATCCATACCGTGATGTAGATTTCAAAGTATTTTTTTAAAAGAAACAGTGGCGTGTTTCGAAACTATTCTGGCGTTTTATTTCAGCGTAATGACAAATATAAGCATACACGCATAGAGCAAGCAAGGGAGTGGTTCACTAGAAATCCAGAACGATAGAATAATATAATCACGTTTAGGTATCCTTCAGAATATTTAATTGTATCCAAATATGCCACCGATCACTTACAAGTAATATTACTAATAATTCTTTATTAATGTGCAAACTTAACAGCCAAGGGGCCAGTTAATAAGTTAGCACGAGTGCATAAAATAACTTACAAACAAAATGCAAATAATAATAATAATAATAATAATAATAATAATAATAATANATGTAGTTAGGTTGGAATAACTTAATTACGTACTGTCCGTATAATTATGTGCAGATGAAAAAATGCAACATCACTAAGCGCACACATACTACACACACGCACTACATATACAATTAACATAAGTGAGTGGTTCAGTAGGGTGTATACACGGCGTTCTGTCCCGAGCTACAAGCTACGAACAAAAGATCGAAGAATTTATCGAACCAAATAACTTCACCTTCCTTCCACGCGATATTGCTGATAAACATAGTTACCTGAATGAATCTCATTGTCATTAAGAGAAAACGAAGTCCCGAAGCACGCAATTGCGTGGCACAAGTAAACTTGACAAACTTAATATACAAGTCCTCCCAATCATCATGTGGACGAACATTTCTGGGAATAAAACACCGGAACTCATTAACATATACCCTTAAGATCAGCATGTAATTACAGAATGCATGCTACATCCGGAGCTCTGCCGACCTTGTGCAAGAGATCAGAGGAAGAGACAGGAAAGAAAACATAGAACTTTGCTCATTCGACACAGAAAATATGTACGCCAACATAACTTTTTTTTAAAAACTCGTAAAATTGAAAATACCAAAAATAATAAGCTAATATCAACCAAACAAAATCAGGCGCTACATGCACTAATGCAAACAGTTCTAGAACAGAATCAGGCGCTACATGCACTAATGCAAACAGCTCTAGAACAGAATTGTCAATATTACGAACACAATAACGATTTATAAATAGTGTTCTTCTGCCTCTTCAATCTTAACATAGATATTCATTCAACACCTGGAACATACCAAATCATCAACATTTTAAAGAAAAGACATAGTATTGTCCACTACCGGTACTTAGATGATATATTAATAATTTATAACCACAACGAAAATATTAACCACACCCTAAGAGAATTCAGTACAAAAGTCCTAAAAGCAAGTTTCCTATAGAAAGTGAAAAGTATAAACTGAACCATCTAAACCTAACAATTATGAAGCAGAATGGTCAATTAATTTTCGATACGTTCTGCATACCCACTGTTACACGCTCAATTGTACATATCAATTGCTTTTAATCATACGAAGACAAAAAATCAGTAAAAACCTAACGAAACCCATTAACACAAAACCTCTCGTAAATCACAAGAAAATAAAGAAATTAAAACCATGAAATCAATACTGTATAATGGCCACTGTCCCCCTGAAGCGGTCCAAGGGAAACAGATATGGCAGTGGCGACCATACGCCCCCCCCCCAAAAAAAAGGGAAACAGAAATGGGCGGCATTTACTTAGTTTCGAAATGAAACGAGAGTTAGAAGAAGATTATACTGGAAAATATAAACATACATAATGCATTGAGGACTACAAACACAATAAGAAACATGAAGAAAGTTTTCTTCTGGGTTTAGGTGCCGTGTATTCTTCGTTTTGGCCGACGTTTCGGAGGAACGTATCGCCTCCTTCTTCAGAGCAGGTGAATGGCTTGGAATGCAGAGAGCAGTAGCTACTCTGAAGATGGAGGCGTTACGTTCCTCCTAAACGTCGGCCAAAACGAAGAATACACGGCGCCTAAACCCAGAAGACAACTTTCTTCATAGTCATCTCCGTGAAAACCTCAAAACTTAGCAATAAGAAACAGTTAAAACCAAATAACGGAACGGTTATATTTAGCAAAAGCGATGACTATCGACGTTTTATTGATTACCTGTTGAAACACGCAAACCAAACAGAACGAACGTGCACATGCGATTCAAGAAACAGGCGCAGGTCACGAAATAAAACAAATTTCAAAATACACAACATATATTCAGTAAAATAAACGAAAAGCTGGATGTACTTCATATAGGGAACAAGTAGTTCTGGGAAGAGCTAATCGCCTACATTCTTTTGATACGACACGAACCGCAGAGGAAATGACGTCTTCAAAAATTCTTCTATTTTTGCGTATGTGTATTCGATTCTGCGGTAACGTTTTTATTGGGCCGATGCTTAGCAACCATACGAACATGGATGAGGCACACTGTCGAGTAGTTGGTTGAGGCACTATTCTGGATTCGATTCCAGATGAGGTAATTGGAATTTTTAATTCACCTAATTCTTCTAGCCGCATTTTGTGCCTGCGGTGGACTAAGCCTCTAACAGAAATGAGTACCAGGAATCTTCCTGGGTGTAAAGGGAGGTCGGCGAGTAAAGCTGACAACCTCACCGCCATCTGTGAGATGATTTTCCAGAATATGTTGGGGCCTCGACGTCTCTCAACCTTATCGACCTCCATGGCCTGTCTGATCTCGCTGCTCTCATTTGCTGTCGAATGACACCGAAAATACGAAATCCGTGTGCTCATTTGTGTTTGTATGTGTTATTTACAGCAAGTCGATTCGCAGTTTGTAATTTAAACATGCAGCTCTTCAAACACCGAGTTATATTATGGAGGATCTTATTACAAAAGTTTTGTGTACATTGTAAAGGAGTATGTAAGTAACATTTTATGTTCACAGCTTTCATATTTCCGCCCGTTGACGTACACCACAGTTGCTCTGGAAGAGAGGTATTTCATTACAATCATTATAGCGTATATTTGGGCCAAATTTATATCTGTCTACATTATGCAACATACTCTCTAATTGCCGTCCTGTATGAAGTTTCAAGGGAAATTTAGGTAGAGTTTGGCATGTATTGAATTGATCAAAGGATTATCAGAAAATGGGTGTCATCATTAACATTTTATATAAATAACATGCAAATTTATGTTCCTGATATAACAATCCTCAAATACGAACTCAAAGCTCAGAATGCATAAATGCAAACCGCTTCTTTCATGTTAGCTCTGTACTTTGGTAACCTGTTGGGAGCAAAGCTGCTGAAACGGCAGTTCTACTGGCAGTTTTCACCCGGTGCTTATGTCACCATTCTCTTCGTTACACGCATGAGAGTGTGATTTATGGCATGTTAGGTTTGAACTCTTGTAAAGTTGTGGGTGGGATATCAACTTCTCGGAGGAACATTCCCCCTTCATCTCCAGGGTTAAAGTCTTCAAAGCGGCCTCCGTAGTCTAGGGGTAACGTTCCCACCTCCTGACTCAAGGTACGCGGGTTCAAACCCGGCGGAGGTCGTGGAATTTTTAAGGGCGGAAAATTCAGGGAACAAGTCCTCCGGGAGGGACTTTAAGCCGTGGGTCCCGTGTCGTAGATTTACGTCACGTAAAAGATCCTCATGTCTCTAGGAGACCTCTGAGCAAAATTATTAGGTAAAACGTTTCCCGCCCAAGTAGTTTCCAATGCCTCCGGTAGATGGGTAAGCATCGGGTACCGCAGCCAGCCTCGCTGGCTGAACGGGGCTGATAGCGAGCATCAGTACCGGCAGGGTACGGAGACTGATAGAATATTAAAAGGGGACGTACAATAGACTATTAATCGCGGTACATGGGGAAACCTACTCCCCTCCAATAATAATAATAATAATAATAATAATAATAAAGTCTTCAAAACTATACGGTGTCACAGCCCAGAAGACTATATTCTGAACAGTAATCGCCGTGAAATCCTAAAATATCATGTCATTATACTTCATAAGAAACTTCATTACACCGAGCAGCTTATGGGAGGTTTTTTCCAGAACGTGAGTGAGACATAAATAAATTTGAACCTTCTTGTCACGGCTGTGATATAAACCCAATCTATCGACGTACTACTGAAATATTTGTCTTTCTGGAAGACGAAACGACGGTGCCATCCTTTCAGAATGGCGAAGCGAGCGGTGATGCTTTGATGTAAACCGCATAGTTCATATCTCCTCAATGGGGCGAAGCGGAATTGAGCCGCATCCCTCTCGCCCTCAAGGGTGGGCATTGTGTTGCAGGGATGAAGTCATTGCCTCGGACGACAATGCACGGACTGCCTGCCTCATTTTCACACAAGACGAGCGTGATTTGTCGCTGAGAAGCTTCCCATGTCGGTACAGTCGAACGCGAGGGAACTGAACAGAGCCACTGGGTTCGTCTCTCAATATGAGTGTTAACTTTGGGAACAGTTGTTCTCACTTAGACAGAAGCTGTTCTGACTAAAGGAATTGTGGTTAGTGTTGCTGACGCCATGAATTAGCCTCCACTTTGTCATGAAACTTAACCGTACCGCCTCGCTTTCCTTCACTGGCTGACCCTGCCTTGTTCTGCTGGCAAATTAAGGACAAGGCACGCTTCTTGATAGAGAAATCGCGCGCTGTATCATGCACTTAACTGTGACTGTTGCGGGCACACTTTATTATGTGTCGGAGTTGCTCTACCAGCATTCCTGCTCCTGCAGGCTGTAGATCTAGTAGCAATAGTAGTAGTAGTAGTAGTAGTAGTAGTAGTAGTAGTAGTGGTAGTAGGTGAAGACAGGCTTCAGAAGAAGTGAACATTTAGACTGTAGTTCTAGTGTTCCAACACAGTTCGATACGTTCCTCCGAAACGTCAGTTAACACCACATATACACGGTGCCACATCCCAGAAGACTGCTTTCTTCACAGTTCGTAATGTTTTGGTTTTCGTTAAATTTTGTTCACAGACGAGTGTTCGTTAGTCCTCGTTTGTATTTGAGCACTATCAAATTAACTAACTATATGGACGGAACAGGATACTGTTAAAATGGATCTTAGGCATGTAGGATGGGGCTGTATGGACTGGATTGATATGGCTTAGGATAGGGGCCAGTGGACCGCTCTTCTGAATTAGGATGAACCTTCGGGTTGCATAAAATATTAGGATATTCTTGAGTAGCTTAGCGACTGGCGGCTTCTCAAGAAGGACTCGGCTCCAAGGAGTTGGTTAGTTATATCCATGGAACCAGAACCAAGTAACTGCTGAGCTGGTTAACAAATTCCTTCGTTTTTATTCACGCAAGAGATTTATTATCTTGTTCACAAGGGCCCGACACTGAGAGCCCCCCTGTGCAGCTGGATCGTGCGCACACCCTGTCACCCATTTCAATTTTGTGCGCCCACGTACGTCAAGACCTCCCAAGAGGTCCCTGTCCTCCTGCTGTTCCGAACAGCACTCACACTGCTCTTTTATCTCTCCGCATGCCCCACCCATGTCAGCCCCCACCTCGTTTATTTGATAACCTTCATAATATGTCATGAAAAATACAAACTATGAAGTTTTTCAGTCTCCTGTTATTTTGGGGGCACGCAGTAGCGGAGTTGGTTGAGGCACTTTGCTACAATCCGGAAGGTCACGGGTTCGACTCCCGATGCGGCTTTTTAAATTAACCTAATCCTTCCAGCTGCATTATGCCCCACATCCTGTGGGGTAAAGGGCGGCCGGCACGTAAGGCTCACAATCTCACCGCCATGTATAAGGTGATTATCTACAAAATGTGGGAGCCTCGATGTCTCACCACCCTATAGGCCTCCATGGCTCTTACTGGGAAGTTTTACCCTTTTCTTACCTCTTTATTTTTTCTTAGGTCCAGATGTACTCAATATCATCATCTCAAACCAACTCAGTCTGCGTGCGTCCCTCGGGTGTCGCACCAAGTCATACATCCCTGCCCAACAAAGCTGTAAATGTATAGTTCTGTATATGTTATTGAAGCTTCCTCCCAAATAACTGACCATAAGAAAAACTGTTTCCATCTGAACGACAGCCAGCATTCTCCTAATCGAATTTTCTCTTAGTTTATTAATCTTTCGTTTCTGCTTCCTGATGTGTTATATTTTTGTCGGGGGGAGGCTCATTCCGCTTGGTACGTCGGCCACTAACTGGCCTATTGTACCAGCCCCGGATGATAGATGATGAGTGTGGAGCATTTGGTGGGATGAGAATTGGCAAGGGAAACCAAAGTACTCGGAGAGAGCCCGCCCAAATGCCACTTTGTCCACCACAAATCCCACATGACCTGACCTGGGCTCTAACTCGGACCGCCGCGGTGGAAGCCGGCGACTAACCTCTGTAACCGTCCTTTGGTTCTGCTAGCTCCGGTAGAGCAATTCGACTCCTCTCAGGGCGTGTTGACTGGCCACGGCTTGGGTGATTAGTGGGGCTTTAGGCGTAGGGAAGTCACCTCAACACCAATTAACTGTTTGAAGTCTTTATTCAACTGCACTATTGTACGGAAACAGCACCGTAGTGACACTTCACAGAGTTGTGGATGTAGGCTTCCTTACTGTTCTGGGACGCACACTTAATAGTCACCACAGGGCGTGTTTACGAGGATCAGAACACGTGTAACCCTGTGGAATGTAAATTTCAGAGTTCTCCTTGCCAAGCACGCTCTGAATGTTAATATTTGCCCTGGTTACCCAAAATTCGGACAAAGGACCTCCCACTTCAGATGATGATTGGCTAGACCGGGCAGACTGGGAGGTTGCTTATCATTCTCCTCCAATTAGGAAAGCGAATATCCACTAGTGTACAGTTTAGGGGTGAACTTTGCCACCTGCTGCGTGGCTGTCAAACTGAGATTTTGGGTTAGCAGGAAACGACGCTGCTAAATTTATGACTTCCCCTGTCAAGTTTAGAATTTCTAAAGAACTCGGCCTTGTTTTACGCATTAAATTGACTGATTTACGAAAGGGCAGCTGGCTTCAAGCTTGACCCAAGCCACTGGCTGCGTGTCTCAGGGGGGAAATTTCAAATTGTGAGGCGAAAGTGAGGAATTTCACAAAACCCTAACCATACACAAGCATCAATTGACCATCCCATAAACTGGACAGTTACACCTCCTGAGCACGGTCATTCCTATTGTGTTATATATTATCAGTAATACTATATTTTTCCTTATTCGGAAACATCGCATCTATGTTTGGTATTAAATATCCATTTTAATTATGGCATCTTGTTTTTGTTTTATATTTTCTCATTTTGAACATTTCATCATCATCATCAGTAATCTGTCAAGACGACAGGTCCACAGTCTCTTTCAAAACAATTCCTCCACTTAATGCGATCTAGAGCTTTCTCCTTCAAATGACAGTATCCTCTTCTGTCCCNCGGTAAACACGTTTCAACAGTAGAACTGCATTTTCTGTGTGGTCCGTGCCGCTGCTATATAACGAGATTCCAAGAATAACCCTTTCTCTCGTCAGAGAGGGCGCCCCACAAAAAACAAGACCGTAACTGTCAAACAGTAGTAAATACCTGGTCATGAGCCCCAGATGGGGCTCGACACCAAGGCTTACTTACTGACTGACTGACTGACTGACTGACCGACCATCAGTTGCAATGTGACTTTGACTTTTACTTTGACCAAGGCTACGAACGTGAGGGGCAAACTGGCGAGACAAAACACCCTGGACAGAAATGGACGACACCCCATGTGAGGTGAAATAATATGCACCATAATAACGTGGGTATAATAGGAACTTTAAAAGATTTTATCTGGTTTTACCTTGAAAAGAGGACTACACCGTGTGATTTTAACACGGACTAAGACAGTGTAGCAGTTCTAACATAATTTAATAAAATATTTGTAACATATCAAGACACCCGAAGACGGCGGTTTGGGGCCGAAACATGTGTCAGTGTGTATAATGTTAAACTAAATTTGAGTGGTGAATGGAAGAGTGTTGCAATATTGACGAACGATAAATAATACACGTAAAGTTGAACAATTGCAACGAGATGCTGAAATACGAGTACAGAATCATGATATATATTAAGTAAAGTAAAGGTATTCCTGTAACAGGCCGTGGAGGCCCATAGGGTTGTGAGATGTTGAGGTTCCCATATTTTCTAGACAATAGGCTCTTTGATTGCGGTAAGGTTGTCAGCCTTACGCGCCGGCCGCCCTTAACCCCCAAGAAAATTCCAGGTACTCATTTCTGTTAGAAGCTGAGTCGACCCCAGGACCATAGTGCGGCCGGAAGGATTAGGTAAATTGTAAAAATCCACCTCATCGGGATTCGATCCCTCGACCTTCCGGCTTGTAGTAAAGTGCCTCAACCGACTACGCTACCTCGTGCTCCAGAATTTTAAAATGGATTGTGGTGGAATCCAAAACTTCCTCCTCGCACTCATTTTGATTATTCTAGATAAGGGATGAGTTCAGGAACAATCATGTTTGCTTTTCAGTCACAGGTTTTTTAGAGGCCCCGTCAGGCGCAGTCTGTCTCCTAAGCCTCCTTGTAGCCTTGCTCCCTCGCTCAGTCAGCCCAGGCAGGCAGACCAAAGCCAAGCGAGCAAGCGGGGAGTTGGGGAGAAAATGGCTGCGCATTTCCATGGTGTCAGCAAGGCTACTCGGACGTGTTTTGTTTCCCTCCTCGTTGCTGTGTTGGAGTGCTGGTCGTGAGATAGGCCGCGTGTGTTGTCCTGTAGTGCTGATAGGTGTCTGCCTCACCAACGCTTTCATCCTAGTGTATATAGTTCTTTCGTTTTCTTTTTCTGTGGACGATTAAACTGTGAAATGTGAGCTCTTATAAGAGGAATCCCGTGCACAGTTACAGCCTCTAACCATATGTTTCAATGTAAAGACTTCTTCACTGTATACGAATGGCAGTCCATGGCGTGTTCACGGTGACTTCATAAACAGTTTCACGCGCCATTGCAACAGGTATTTATGCCGCAGCATTGGCGTGAATTCGTAATTAGTTAACTGGAGGAACAAATTGGAAAACACATTATTTATCAGGCTACAACGCCGCATTGTTTAATTCAGAAGTGCTTTGTTGTTAAGACAAAAATATTTCCATTCAAGAAGATCGTCACGTGTTGAACAGTGTCAGTGTATACATAGTTATGTTTCTTTATGATAAAGCTATTATAAATAAGTGTGTATACGTGTTTCATCAACACACAGGAACTCGCTGAAACAATATAGGACTGCCTTTGTGTAACTTACCTTTGCCTGTGCAACAGGTTACTTTGTGAAACGCATAATACGAGTGCAACATAACTCTTACTGTACTTTACTGTTCTGTGTTAATCAACTGATCGGCAAATGTGACAGTGGCTTAGATGAACAGATATTTAGTTGAAGTGACTCTCATATCTGATAATCTTAAGTTGGGGTATGGAGTGGAGTGAGTCTGGGGTAAATACCTCCGCCTGGCGGGTAGTGTCAGCGTGTAGAACCCTTTCCCGTTCTCTGTCTAATGAAATCAAGCCATGAATAATGTGGGCTGCGGTGACCAGATCTATCGAGATCTTTGTGGCGTTCTTCGAGTACTACACGTCCAGGTAAAGTGTTTCTCTTATTTTGATCCGTGCACATTGTTCTAAAACTTTACTTTCAAGCAACTTTGGTGATGTTGGGTTCATTGTGATAGTCAAATTGGTCTCAATTTGTAACAGAAATATGCTCTGAAATATTACAAGTTCTCACGTTGTTCACATGATCTTCTGGAATGTGATTTCGTGTAGAATGGGGTAACTTTGCCGGCGTTTCGGAGGAACCTCCTGCTTCTACAGAATGGTCGAGGAGCAAGTTGAGCCAGCAGATACCAAGCTTCCAAGAAGTCAATTCCTCCGAAGCGCCGATCGACTTACACCAGAATACACGCTGTTACACCCTGCAAGATAATATTCCTCGAGTTTCGCTTTATTCGAAACCCGATTAGGACTGCGTATGGTTTCTCCTTTTCAGTTTCAGCTCTCATTTTCGGGCCTCCAAATACCCTCACTAGCAACTCAGAACAGGTTACTACAGTAACTACTTTCTAATACACCGTACACGTTAATACTTTTTGTATATTGTTGTGGTTGTTGTTGCTACTGTAACAACTTTAAAATGATAACCATTTATACCTGCCACTACATTCAGTTTCTTCTTATAAATATTACATTTTGTACAAAGAAAACTGGCTCTCGGTTCTGTAAAACAAACAGCAAATTAGATAGACTTGAAAGGAGTCTGATGATGGTGTATACTGTACTTCTTTTGGCTTATTTTGGACTTCACCCATCGTCTGGTATGTAAAAGACAAAAAACCACGACGTTTCGGATACCGGATCTGTCTCCGTCTTCAGGTGGATAAGGAAGGATAAACCTACTCAGTTGGGCCCCTTAGAAAGAG
>NW_019720560.1:766100-766611 GCF_002891405.2 Cryptotermes secundus
ATTCGATAGGATATCGCTCAGTAAAAATGTTTCAGTTGGCGGTTCTGACTAGACTGTGAGAATCTCTTGTGGGATATGGCGCTGTGTAGACTGACAGATCGTAACGTCATATTCAGAGGACGTGTTTGTCTCTGTCTTCCTCAGCTGCCACATACGTAAGAGTGGTGGCTTGCGATATCTCGTTTCCACTTCTAATTATTTAGAGTGTGTGTACACGCTTCGTCCGCACTGCTGCTTAGTCAGTAAGGTGTATGACATCACTCAGACTTTACTGAGAGATTGAAGTGGACGGTTTGAGATGTAGCAGATAGTTCAGCCAACATCCTCTGGTCGGAGGCCACTACTAATATGTTCGTTTATTATAGACCAAGGGTCTCCAAACTTTTCGAACCGCGGGCCACATTAGGTAATTCAGCACTTTCAACGGGCCGGATAAAATGAGAAATTAATAACTCTAGGTATATGAATTTTATTGAAAGCACAGAATTTCATAAACTAAATACAAAGTACG
>NW_019720560.1:767413-804766 GCF_002891405.2 Cryptotermes secundus
TTCTTTCGCGGGCCGGATAAAATCATATCGCGGGCCGCAGTTTGGAGACCCTTGGTATAGACACAACAGCATCCGATCAAAATAGCTCTAAATTCGAATCTCTTGTATATATTTCTCCGCGTTAACTCACATAGTAAACGCTATACTAATTACACTGAAGTGAGAAGTATACAAATGGCACAATAATACTTCCGCTTTTTCTCTGTTAATGCTTCTAGATTTTCATTTCGTGAAAGCCAGCTTTGGTCGATCACAGTGATCACGCGGTCTGAGACGCGAACCGTCTTCGCACGCTCAAACACTGGGGTCGTGGGTTCGAATCCCACTTGAGGAATGGATATCTGTGTGCGTTGTTTCTGTGATTGTGTTCTGTGTGTACGTAGCGACCTTGCGACGAGCTGATCCCCCGTCCAAGGAGTCCTACCGACTGTGTGTGGATTAAAAAACGGAAAAAGTGACCAAGGTCCACAATGGCTGCAAAGCCGTATATAAATAGATAGAAAGGTAGCAGTTGATGTTACCTTATATGTACTGTAAAATAGGTAAGGTGATCTGAGGATTGGTTTAAGTATGGACGGGAATTCTTTATCTCCTTACGTTTGAAAAGAAAATCCAGTAATTAAATTTCTATTGCATTAGATACGTCCATACTTTCAGAAATGAAAATATTGTTACACTACACAGCATACAGAATTACAGTGTTTCTTCTATAACTCTTGTTTAATATATTTCTGGCTCGCAGTATATGTTTAGCGAGTAACAGAAATGCTTACAGGCCTTGATGTGAAGTATGCTTTACTGTTGTCCACATTTACGTGAAATTCGAGTGTGTCGACAGACTTTAGTAAAACTCGAGCAATATAAAGTTCATGAGAATGTTCCCAATATTTACCGAACTGTTACATACCGATAGAAGGACGGCCAGACATGAAGAAAGGAATAGGGGAAATTTTTTGTTTCGAATGCGCTAAAAATGAGTTGGTTCCAACGTTGCGCCATTCGATCAGTCAGCTAATGACAGGACTGGATCCCGTTTATCGAGCGCTAAGGCAAGCCATGTGAAATTTAGTACATGGATAGACCATAAACATACCTAAAAATTCTGTGCTAACAATTTTTTAAGTCGACATTTACAAACGTGACTTGATGTTGTGAATCTCAAACGTTATAGTTGGTATATGTACTGCAATGGAAATCTGGCTGTAGGAAATAACTGACGGAAATGGCTCGCAAAATTATGTAATTATTATTTTATAATATATTTGCTATCCTTACCACGGTTGATGGCTGGGGGGCGCACGAAAATGAAGTCCGATAAGGGAAGTATTGCTTCAAAAATTAATTTCCTCTTCGTTATTCTTCTGTTTTCAACGCTTCAGGGCGAACAATAGAAGTAGTCTCAGTGTAAGTTTGTAAGCAAATTTTCCAGCCCCCGCCCCCAACCTTCTATCGAATTGGTAACGGGGCACTTTCCCCCAGCGCAAAAGAGGCGGGTTCGTGAATCGGGCTACTCATCTCATCTAGTTCCGAGGTCTAGAAAGGTGGAGCTATACCGCCATTCAACCATACATCTTAATGGTCTGGTGCTTAATTAAGCAAGTACAGGGACGATTTCAGGAACCGCGATAGCGCAGTCTGTATAGCGACTGGCTACGGGTTCGATGGCCGAGGAGTCTAAGTTTGAGTCCCGATAGGGTCAAAAATTTTCTCTTCTCCACGTCCAGACTAGATCTTGGGCCCACTCAGCCTCCTATCAAATGGGTACTGGGGGCTCTTCCCGGGGGTGAAGCTACATGGATCTATAGATCCACTACTCCGTACGTCTTCATGGCGCTGTGCTTTCTTAGCTAAGAACAGGGACAACTTTACCTTACTATCAGGGACAACTTCACGTTTCTTCCCTGAAAATCTGTCTGTTCCCCTCCGCTCACCTGGAAAAATTGCTGGCGGCTCTAACGATTCTGACCTTGAAGATTGACTCAGTTTAAGGGAAACAATTTTTATCGATTCTTCTCAGAACTCGTAAGTTTGTTACGTCGATGTACCGTATTCATTGCCCCATCATTTCGTTCGTCATAATTTCCACGTGCAGTGCAATTAAAATATGAATCTTTTTCTCTAAATCGTCAATAAATACTATATCGATTCTCCACGGTTGCGCTGTCTGGACGCATGAACTTCCATCCGAGTAATGCTGTGTACTTGTATCCTGGAAGTGCTGGCTTCGAATGACAACTGAGACATTTGCCTGTCCCTCTGTCCGTCCAGACAAAATACGGAAATACTTCATCGATTAGGCCACTAAAACTTCCTTCCAAATCATTTCCTGTTCCTCCTCAGTCGCCCTACCATCCGACGCTAATATTCTGAATGCTATTTTTTTTCATTGGCACTACAGCCCCAGAGGGCCTAGGCCTACCTCCATGAACTTGTCGGTTCACTTCCGTTTTTCTAGATCTTACACATTCGGTAGGACTCCTTGGGCGGGTGATCAGCTCGTCGCAAGGCCTCTACCTGTACACAAACAAGGAAAAACGCACACACACAAACTAAACATCAATGCCCTGAGTAGGATTCGAACCCACGATCCCGGTTTCCAAGCGAGCGGAGACAGTACATGCTTTAGACCGCTCGGCCACCGTGACCGGCTCTGAATGCCAGTAGTGCCGTCAAATTACGTAATTACGAAACTAGAACTTGCTTGTATTCCTGCAGTTCATCCCGAAGTAGGGATTTGCCCGCATACGCCTGTGTTACGCTGGGCAGGCGGATTCGTTCTTCGTTCCATACATCCTACTAATTAGAAATAAGTAAATGAAATAGAAACGCGTATAACAATTTTGCTGCCATGATTAACTCTTTGACTTGTATACTTATTCGTCGGAATATAAATGCATTATCCCAAGTACGACTATATATACTCGTATATATACATATATCTATATTGTTCAAATTACACTGCTGTACATACAAAAGTGTATGATCGAGGTAGCTTAGCTAGTATAGTGCAGTGTTTCTAAATTCGCGATAGATATTAATCTTCGGGATAGAGAAAACAGAATTTTCGGGAATTCCCGAAATCATGTGTCCCAGGAGGAAATGTCAGTATAGTGGGAGGTCATAATATCGGTCATTCAAAGCAAAAAGTGTGTATGTACATGTGTCCTATTCCCAACGGTTTCCGCGATACAGCTGTTTCACTGTACAGTTCACTGTACACTGTATAGACGAGCAACACGCCATGTCCTCACACGAGTTGCACCGAGATAGAGCTATTTCACTGTACAGACGAGCAGTCGCCATGTCCTCACACGAGTTGCAAAGTTGCATTAATGTTGACGGTGGAATTTTCGAAAATGTATTGTGACATTACGCCTGAAAGCCGGAATAGTGGTGCCAGAGTGGAAGTCCATTGCTAGCCAACAGTTCGCTAACGCTTGTTTCAGCGGCAACAGAATAACAGAAACTGTAAGACATGGTGACTTATATTCGGTTCGTCCGAAGTTACAAAGGAGAGTTCATTTGTAAATTCAGTTGGAGTCATTCGTAAGGCAGCCGTCGTTCAAGACAGTCACAGTAGAAGTGACCGATTCGCTAATCAGAACCAAGTCAGTCACAGCGGAAGAGAAGACATTCTTAGTCCAGTGAGGAATGGAGCGAGTCGTAGACACTCACTGATTTGAGCCGTCAGAATTTGTTGTAATTGTAATAGAAGTTCCAAAATATCCGTTCATCAAATCCAGAATCTGTTATATTAGTCACGCAACCCCCCATCCCCGTACGTGACAATTTTACACTAGGTAAACTGCACCAACCTTGTCACTTGAACAATAAATACCGGTGTTAGAAACAGTACGTAATCTCTCTTTCCTATCAACAGTTTTGGAACTGCACAGTGAAAAAGCTCTATCCCGGAAACCGTTCGGAATAGGGCAGATGTACATATACACTTTTTTGCTTAGAATGACAGATATTATGACATCCCAGAATATGAGCTTTCCTCCTTAGAGTATTAAGTGTGTATGGGGTACATCGTGTTTATCCTTCCTCATGTTTCAACTCCTGAACCGCTGAACGCATTTCGATTAAATCCATAATGAAATTTCGACTACCACAAACATCTACGCTAGAGAAGTATGCATTCGTAATAAAGTATTATGCAAGGAACACATGCTGAACCTGCCCTGACTTCACAGAGTGCATGCTTTCAGGCTTGCCTCTGATTTAAGCCATTCAGCAAGGCTGTGTAGATAACGCCCGTTGTGGTATATAATTCTTCCTTAGCATTTCGCTCCTAAGGCACTGCAGTTTTCATTATGAGAGGGAAATCTCATTAGTACTGCTTTTCATTTCCCAGTAGCGATTCCCCTTCCGGCTCATCAAGCTGGAGAACCATTTCCTCTCTCAACGCAGGGCTAACTCCTCGCAGCCTGCAGACTGTTTGATTTAGTTGTAAATTGGCAAGCAGAACAAGATGGAGCCCATAAGCTCTTTAGCAAGCCGATCTTAACAATGAACTGCTTGATCCTCCTTCAGCCCGCACTTTTCTGATGTCTTGTTTGGCTTACTCCTCGACCCTGATGATGTGGGAAGGGGACGATACGTTCCTCCGAAACGTCGTCGTATTTTTACCGGACTGCACGGGGTTACATCCCAGGAGATAGTACTCATCAGCCTTTTGTCGTTGATAAGTAATACTGAATTATTTTCACCACACAATATCTCCATTATGATTTTATTATGCTCATCAAAGCGGTAGCATAGTTGGTTGAGGAACTATGCTGCAAGCCGGAAGGTCGCGGGTTCAAGTCCCGATGAGGTCATTGGATTCTTCTCAGTTTACCTGATCCTTCCAGCCGCACTATGACCCTGAGGTCGACTCAGCTTTCAACAGAAATGAGTACCAGGAATCTTTCTGGGGGACAAAGGGCGGCCGGCGCCTAAGGCTGACAACCTTATCGCCATCTGTGGGCCGACTGTCTATAAAATGTGGGAACCTCGACGTCTCACAGGCCTCCATGGCCTGTTACAGGGATAGGTTTACCTTTTGTTTACAATCAAAGGTATTAATAAAAAAATTACCTCATATGGAATTCAACGATATGAAAGTGGAGGTGCAGGAGAGCCAAGGAAAGAAAATTTTAGATATTAGATAATTAAGCAACAAACGATTCGTTTCTGCATTTCTAATATTCAAGTGTAATGTGCACCGACAGAACTGAAAAGTCTGTAATATGATATTCATGAGCGTACGTGAAGATGTCATCAGCCGTTTACGGCTTCTTTCGCGAAACATTATTTAATATTGCGCGGCAGTTTTGGCTTCCCTACAAGGACATTTTATTACAGAAGTGATTTATCATCCTAAGGCGCTCACCATGGAGTAGCCTTGTGTTGCGTTCCCTCCTGTCTCTGGCATAAGAATAAATTTGTGGTATGCTGCTTGCGAGATAGTCATCTGAAAACAGTTAAGGAGCCTGAGGGACCGGCTCTAATAATCGTATTCACAAAAGCCAGCAGTTCTGCCCAGTTCATGTATTCACAGATAGTTCCTTACTTTATATCATCGTTCAAAATTTCCATCAAAGTCCCAGGAGACTGATGTTGTCTCCTGGACACTATATATCGTACCTTGTTGACGTAATCAGCATCTCAGCCAATACATTCGACGTAAGTAATTCTGTGACTGCAAATGAATGTCTTTAGCCTTTATAATACCTAAAACAAAAAAAATACTCCGTGGCCTGTAGTCCGCAAGCGAACTATACCGACCGAGCGACCGCCGCGACCACCGCTTGTCGGCGAAGTTAGTGTCAACTTTAGCTGCTAGAGGGTGTCACGTGGTCAGCGCAACGGATCCCGTTGGTCGCTGTAGAGCCATTGATGAATGAATTATATTCCGGGGTTTTCTCTACAAGACATTTTGTTTTAACCATATTTTTCTACCACGCGCCGTTTCGGAGAATCAGAATGCGACGGACGGTTAGCTTATATGATATAGATGACTTGTCTGTGTAAAAGAAAATGGTAGTTTAGGTTTACTTGCATTTCCAGCTCCTTTAGGCTCTATGATTCATACACGTGTTTGTGTGAATTAAGAACTCCCGTCATTACATCGGTTACTATAAAACATATAGGGAGGCACGAGATAGCGTAGTTGGTTGAGGCACTGTGCTACAAGCCGGATTCTCGCGGGCTCGATTGCCGATGTGGTCATTGGATTTTTCAGTTTACCTAATCCTTCCAGCCCTACTATGGTCCTGGGGTCGACTCAGCCTCTAACAGAAATGAGTACCAGAAGTCTTCCTGGAGTGTAAAGGGCGGCTGGCGCGTAGGACTGTCAGCCTCACCGCCATCTGTGAGCATATTGTCTGGAAAATGTGGGAGCCTCGACGTCTCACAACCCTATGGGCTTCCACTATAAACACGTGAAGTTTGTGTACCTGTTGTCACAGCCCCAATTCTTTTGTTCGGGGGGAAGGAAATTCACTTGGATTTGAATAACTACCACATACGCATTACATGTTTCACAGCAATATTGTCGTATATGGGGGGTTAATGCGTGTGACTTCTCAGACGGGGTTTTGGATTAGATGATTGGGTTTATTGATACCTCATTCACACAACTCGACACTGCAGGCAATGCAGCGCTGTCGCGGTTTTACACACTTGACAGTTCACCGTTGCACACGCACTAGAGTTTTCAGTCTTCACTAGTTTTATCCTAGCAACGGATTTATTACAGTCTCACTGTCACTTGAATTCACATATGAAGCCTTCTTTGCACCGCCTAATTCCTTTCTTGCAATTGTTTTCGACCCATTTCAATTCCTCTCTTCCCAGACTTACATCTTGACAAGTTGGCCTGTCAAAACTCGACTCTTCACTCCACTTTATGCTGTTGAACATTTCTTTATAGCCCCTTTGCACGGACTACGCAGAAAACACAGACTGACACTATTGTTGAGGTTTGTTTACTGACTCGTTGCCTGTCACTGGACGTTATATTGTTGCGGCCATGCGCTTGTGCGGGAATATGTTTGCAGAATCGTTACGTAGCAATGGATCTATGCGTCACAATACGTTACGCGAAGATAATTCTGTGGTTTAACTGAAGTGCAAGAACATTGCGAAATGTAGTAGAATGTTGGTTCTATCCATTTCTCCCTTTGTACGGTTTACAAAAGAAGTCTTCGTCAGTTTTGTACGAGCGCACACGTCATTCACCGCGATAACACAGAAATAACAAGACTGTTACAAGCTTCTGGAGCGCACTGGGCTGACAGCGTGTGTGAGAGACAGAACTGGGTATCAATGGAGAGGCTGACATGCCAAGCAGACAGGGATACAACGACGTGAAATGGGAATATATTAATATTTAAGCTCATGTAAGAAATTTTGCCATTTTCGCTACGAATTTTGTAGAAAAGAGGAATGTATACGTTGCAAGCCTGGTGCTGAATTTCATATGGACGGCGCCGTTGGAAGCACCAGCCCGTTATACACCACGGGCCATTCTTAATGCCGGATGCACGAAACTGTCTAACAGCTATTAACACAGTGTGAAAAGGAATTAATAATGGCACTAATCTTCTGGTCGTCTAGTTGCACGCCTTTCCATATGTTTCTTTTCCATTCGAGAACTCCTCGTAATCTCTTCAACAAAGAAACAGTCGAATCATAACTTTCAGCAAATTAACAATTATCATGCCTAATGGCCTCCGCAACGAGAATGACTGTACAAATTAGAATAATGGGTAAAACGGGAGATACTCCCATTATTGCATTAGCGAAAGAAGGAAACAGGACGCAGGATCCTGTTCCTCTCTTTGTCTCCAGTTACCCAGAATCCTGCCCAATTCGTATGTCTGATCCTTTCTTTCATTTTTCTGAATGTATTGTCACGTGTTGGGTAGGTCACGCTACAAATAACTTCACGCCGTTCTGGATCTAGCGAATTTAGGCCACATTCGCTCTTACACTCACACAATTCACAATTACACAATTACTGCCATCGGCGGTATCACAATTACTTCTGCTTCCATTCACTCCGGCGAATGCTAGACTGCAACTGACTGGTTACGCCCTCTCAAAGTCAAAGTCACATTGCGAGTGACGGTCAGTCATTCAGTAAGTCTTGGTGTCGAGCCCCATCTGGTGCTCATGACCAGATATTTATTGCTCCTCGACTGTTACGGTCTTGTTTTTGTGGGGCGCCCTCTTTGACGACAGGATGGGTCTGTCTTTATACGCGTATATGCTGCTGCCCCTTGCCAGAGCAGTGTTTCTTGGGTCCTAGTCTGTTGGGACTTGGCGGCCATATTTTACTGTCTCACATTTGAGATTTCCCTTTTCGTCGCCTCCTACGATTCGGAGGGTCACGGTGGAGGTATTCGTCCCCGCCCCACTCCCTCTCACTGACGAATACTCCTGTTATGTAGCTTCCGCACTGACAAAACAGAAAACAGTTACTTGATAGCTTTCACTGTTGTGTGACGTCGTGTTTACCGATTGCCTAGCAACAGTCGCTGGACGGGCTCCCCTGTTGCGTGACGCCGTGTTTACAAAGGCGTTGCTGGGCAACGCTGCGTAGCAACTAGCGCGCTTCGGCTCGGCACGGACAAACACCGCTTTCCTTACTGTTACGTAACCTCGTTTCCATTGCTGCGTAACTTGGCAGCCGGCCGTTTATCAAGGATCTGTCTTCGTGGTAACTCGTCTCACCTCCCGTTACTCAGCAACGGTTAGACATGTCACACTACTATTACCGATAATATTTCTAACCATTTGCATGTCAGTTAGTAGATAGTTAATATATTGTGGTATATAGACCTGTTGCTGGACAACAGGACAGTGGACTGGCTGGAAAGCGGTCCGCACCGAAGGCTGCGCACGCAACAATGGATACAGCAACAAGGGACTGCGTTTTCTGTGCTGTCCGTGCATAGATATAATAATGAACAAGACAATTAGTGGAGTGCAATGGCTTGAAGTGAATTGGTGAGTTAGGCAGTTCGGTCGCTCTGGGCTGTTGTTATTAGAAGCTGGTAGCTAGAGCTCAAGGATAGTTGGGATCCCAGAGTAAGGAGAACGTCCGCCTTTGGAGGCCGTTACCAGCCAACGACTGGTGAAGACAGTGGACTGAGGATACTTAGTGCGTGCTGTAGAGAACTGTAGAACGTGTGAATTAGTGACAGCGCTGTAGCTCTATCCATGAGCTTTCAGTAAATCCAATTACCAATCTAAACCCCGGCTACAGTAACTCATACACGTGACAATATTTAACTGGAGAAAATTATTCGGTTTGGATGAAAAGAGGTCAGTGATTTGCCAGTTCGAGTTCTTTTATGTATGGACCTTAGTTCGACTCACAGGATGTGATCCGTAGAATAAACACTTTTGTTTGCACTGGTTAATTGATTCACATGTTAACGTCGCTATCTGAATAAATTATTTAATATCAAGGTAATATATTCGGTGGTGAAATAGTGCAAAATGCAGTCCACATAATCGTCTAGAGGCGTGAAGGAGGTCACGAAACATCTGAACGGAAGTAGCCGATGTTCTCATAGGCTGTCGAAACAAGTACGTTATGTAGCGCCCGAGAGGCGCTGAGAAGGAAGGACTTGCCTCCAGCAGTCTGTTAGGGAGACCTTGACGGGAGTTTCTCTCGTTCATGCAATAATACAACCGCAATTTTCTTTTTTCGAAAGATAAGCTCGCTGCGTTACCCGCGATGAAGATCCGATCCTACATGTGCAGGGAGAAGTGTATGGCCCAGTTCCTCGAATGCTTCTTTGTGCAAGCTAAACTCTTCTGCTTCCGCGGATTAACCCGGTTCGCCTCATGCTATTCAGAATTAAGTCCGAACCTCACATGGTTCGTAAAGCTCCTTAGACGGGTGATCAGTCATTGCAAATCCCCTCTATCCACAGGGCAACGCAACCTGCAATGAAGGTTACAAAATGTAACGTGTATACCCGTAAACACTTTCCCGCAACACACGAACACGCAACAATAGAACGCCTATTGCTAGACAACGGTGTGGTATACAGGCTTCGTCAACAATACAGGCTGTTTTCCGTGAAGTTCGTGCAAAGTGGTTATAAGAAGTGTTGGGCAGGACATGCGTAGTAGAGTACCCCGTGTGGAGGCGGGGTCGAATACCTCCACCTTAGCCCTGCGAGTCGTAGGAGTTGACGAAAAGGGAAGTTACTGACTGACTGACTGACTGACCGACCGTCAGTCGCAATGTAACTTTGACTTTGACAGGCGTAGTAGTAGTAGTGGTGGTAGTGGTAGTAGTAGTAGTAGTAGTAGTAGTAGTAGTGGTAGTAGCAGCAGTAGTAGTAGTAGTGGGTGGTAGTAGTGGTAGTAGCAGTAGCAGCAGCAGCAGTAGCAGTAGTAGTAGTAGTAGTAGTGGGGTAGTTGTAGTTGTAGTTGTAGTAGACGCAGTACAGTGGAGTATACAACGGTAGTGAGGCGAGTCTCGGAATTGGTAGCCACAGAAATGGGAAGAAAGGAATTAGACGTGCGACTTGAAGTTACAGTGAGACTGCGATAAATCCGTTACCAGGATGCGGCTAGTGAAGACGGAGAATCCTAGTGCGTGTGTAACGGTGAGCTGGAAAGTGTGCAGAATAGCGATACCGCTATAATTGCGTGTAGTTCCGAGCTGTGTAAATATATGTGTCAGTAAATCCCATTATCGGATCCAGAGCCCGTTATTATTAGTCACGAAACCCCGGACAGGTGACAGTATATTCATGGCCCAAACAAGATTCGATCAGACTAATCCCGTGCTCGCGGGTTTAAAATCTTTACGCGCCTTAGATCACATGACCGTTGTGGCTCCACGACGGAATTTGAGTTATACATGAATAATCGCAGTGCCTAGCGTTGTATTGTGCTTATTATGCATTTGCCAGTTTTGGAAGGTTATTTGCATGTGGCGCAGTATGGTGGAGGGCGCCTGCTTAGCACGGACTGGAAGCTAGACCTGCATTCCGCGAATTTCTAAACCTCACGGAAACTGACACATCGATTGGATTACAACAGTGAAACGGATATTACAAAAACTGACTGTGGGGGCGTGTGCTGTGGTTGGCGCTTCGTTATTGATACACTTGACTATTTTGCTATTTGTTTATTCGCGTTTTATTCATGAATTCTGTCAGCAGCGCAGGATATATAGGGCATATATTGTATAAAGTAGGATTGATAGACCGTCAAAAATAATGAATAGGAAAAGGTGAGGAAAGTAGCGTTAATGGCTTCATTTTAGGCAATATCCTAGCATCTATCTTGAAAGACTGAGTGAAACATAAAAAATCCTCAGAATAATTGATGTTTCGACCAGGTTTCGAATTGACTTCCTCCAGAATTCAAGTCACAAGTATTTCTAAAGAGGCTGTGTTGATCAGTATGAAGATTTGGCTGGAAAGATTGAGAAACCCGGTAGTTTGATGAAGAGTCGAACTGACGACCTATCGGATGGGGCTACTACAACTTCCTGATGATGATGGATTCTAGAACAACAGGACCGTCACAGGAAATACTCTGTACCTGGCCTACAGACATTTCTTATATATCTAAGAATTAAATCAGAAAGAACGGGACAGGAATAACAAACAAAATATCGCGGGTGAGAAATTCTTTCGTTGTTAACAAAAGACAATTCAGACATTACGTATGGGCAGTAAGCAGTTATTTAAAAACTGTGGGGAAGCCCGTCGCATCAATGTGAGGATATATGGGGAAGAATTGCGATGGAATGGACAGAAAGAGGAACTGTTTCAGCGTGAAGAAGAGAGAGGAAGGAAGGGGGAGAGGAATGATGACAAGACAGACAAATAGAAGCGATGGTAGCGAACGAGAGTAAATGAATTTGATTGCCATCACCTTCGCCGGTTAAACAAAGAAAAAGTTATTGCATGTGAAGGCCTACATTTGTACGCAATAATAGTTAGGCTGGTAGTTCAGTATTCTGTTAGTGAAGATTATGAAACTAGATAGGTCTATTTCTTTCTGTATATACGTGGTAGAGTCATTAAGTTCGTGGACTGAGGTTTTATCGCATCATATGACAAAGTATTCACATACACTTGCACAGATCCACATCGGTCCTCAAAATAGTTGCCTTTGGCCGCTATGCAAGTCTGCCAACGTTGGTATAGCTGCCGAAAACATTGCTGAAACATATTGGCAGGAAATTCCCGTACGGCGTCTCTTGTGGCAATGACCACCTCCTCGTACGACTGAGATCTACAGCCACGTAGCTTTGCTTTCACGCGGTGAAAGAGAAAGAAATCGCAGGGTGCGAGATCGGGTGAGTACGGAGGGTATGGCAAAACGGTGACCTGTTGCCTTGTCGGTTCCTCTTGGACAAGAACAGAGCGATGTGCAGGGGCGTTGTCGTGTAGTAACAGCCAATTTTTCCTACGCCAAACGTTGCGCTAGGGGATTTGCCTAGTTTTTGGCAGACTTGATGTTTACCCGTTGTTCAAACTGTCACATTTTCAATTTCCGCCGCTTGCATTTAACTGCAGTTCACAATAGGGGCGATAGTTCTGCTTACACTGTTTGCACACAACTGCCTCTTGCTGTGACGAGAGATGAAGTGACAGGGCATCATATCGTGCCTCATCCTATCCGCTGTAATGCACTGCAACGACACTTTGTGGTCAGTCCACAAACTTATTGATAATGATAGTGTAAGTTGTCATAGCACGAAGATGTATGGCAGAATGGAGGTAAACCCTACAGATTCTCGACCTGGAAATTATGCTCGCTTTTGAATAGAATGGTGACTGCCCGCACACAGGAAGACAGGGCTGCCAAGTTGTATCATTGCCATGCGTTTTGTGTTCTCACGTGATTTAATGTCACTGGATTTAGGTAGGTATTCGGATTTATAAGACTCGTTAGACAACTCGTTAGTACAATTTACATACCAGTATCACACGAAGACTGTTCTCAGTCACATTCTTCACTACGCTGCTTAGTAGCGGCTTCCAACAATGGACAGCTGCCATTATACATAACAGTCACAGACATCGGCACAAGTTACGATAAGAACTGTTCTTGAGAGAACTTTCTGAATACACGTAGTTCGCCATTTACTTCTTCATGCTAATCAGTATGACCTATTTTATCTGAAAAAAGTTAATTTGCTTTCCGGAATGAAACATCGAATCCAGCGTGACATATTCTGAGCCTACGACCTTCACCAATGAGGAATTTTCGGTCACTTGACCCGTCGCTCAACTTCCAACAACTTCTGCGGATGTATTGTTTATTCACTCAAGTTTCTTGTAGATAGTATACTTGCCTTTGCAGCACCTACTTGTCTGTTTCCCCTGCATTGTTCTCAAGAACACTTTCCGCGCGTCTGCATTGTAACTTCGTTAGAGTAACAACTCTTTGGTTAGGTTGAAGAAAACCACATAATGAGGAGCTTCGCAACTTGTACTTTTCTCTAAGTGTAATAAGAATAATCAAGTCAAGAAGGAAGAGATGGGCAGGGCATGTTGCACAAATGGAGGAGAAGAGAAACGCATGATGATATTAGTAGGAGAGCCAGAAAGAAAAAGACCAGTAGGTAGACCAAGATGTAAATGCGTGGATAATAATAAAATGGATTTTAGAGAGATAGGCTGGAACGGTATGGACTTGATTGATGTGGCTCAGGATAGGGACCAGTGGTGTGTCCTTGTGAAGACGGCAATGGACTTTCGTGTTCCATAAAATGTTGCGAAATTCTTGAATGGCTGCACAACTGGCTGCTTCTCAAAAAGGGCTCAGCTCCACGAAGTTAGTTAGTTAGGTCTTGCACACCTAAGTCCATTTAGTTCAAAATTATTACAATTCTGTAATTCTTTTAATTTCGACAACCAGATTCTTAGCACGGCAAAATTCTACATATTTATACATTTTTATCGAAAGCATCTAGAGTCTAATTTTAAAACTTTGCCCGAATTTACTCGGAAATTAAAATTTCACACTTCGCCTCATGTTCAGCGACTTATTCCACTCTTCAGTGTGCAGATTACGGTGTCCACTCCAACACCACAATCAGCGGCCATGCTTTTTGACGCATGACAACATTATGAACTGAGTAACGTCTTGAAAAGCGGCCTCCGTAGTCTAGGGGTAACGTTCCCACCTCATGACTCAAGGTACGCGGGTTCAAACCTGGCGGAGGTCGTGGAATTTTTAAGGGCGGAAAAATTCAGGGAGCAAGTCCTCCGGGAGGGACTTTAAGCCGTGGGTCCCGTGTCGTAGCTTTACGGCACGTAAAAGAACCTCATGTCTCAAGGAGACCTCTGAACCAAATTCAGGACATTTCCCGCCCAAAAATAGTCTCTAACGCCTCTGGTAGATAGGGGAAGCATCGAGATACCGCTGAGCCAGTAAAGGCCGAACTCGCTGGCTGAGTCGGGACTGATGGCACGCACCAGTACCGGTAGGGTATAAAGACTGGTAGAATATCAAAAGGGGGACGCACAATGGACCAAACCTGGTCTAAGTGCATGGGGAAACCCACCCCCTCCAACAACAACAACAACAACAACGTCTTGAAAACCACGTCTCTGGGTTTTGTATATGGTCTGACTTTCCATTTTCAAAATTCACCAATTCTCCATATGTTACTTCAAACAAACGCTTCACTATCACGAACAGAGCTCCATACTGCAGGAGTAGGTTTCGGAGGCACTTTATATGTTGGTTCAGAATGAGCGCCTGGCTTTCCTGTGCCACTACACGTCAAGTTACATGTAGCACAGTGCGAGTGTACATGGAACTGAATTGACGATTTCACACCCGGTCCTTGTAGTCCCGGGCTATAGGAGGGTGGGTGGGTCCTAAAGCCAATCTTGACGCAGTGGAATAGAAGAAAAATACCTGCCCTAGCTCATATCCTAATCGCCATAATTTTCCTGAGTTAGGACGGTTAATATATACACACACAATCTGCAAGACAGGCAAGGTACTAACTTCCTCAGTATTGTCACGTGTAGGGGTGACTTATAAGACGGGTTTTTGATTGAATTATCGGATTTATTGCGCCTCATACATTCACACACCTCGGGACTACAGGCAATACAGAGCTGTCGCTAACCCCACACTTTACAGTTCACCGTTACACACGCACTATGATTCTCAGTCTTCACTAGTCGTATCCTGGCAACGGATTTATAACAGTCTCACTGTAATTTTAAATCAGACATGAAGTCTTCTTGTCTCCGCCTAATTCCTTTCTTGCCATTATTCTGCAACTGCCAGCTCAGTTCCTCTGCTCGCGAGCTCGTGTCCCATCAGGCTGGCGTCTCGATACTTGACTGTCTACTCTATGCTGCTCAGTTAAATTCTTCCTTATAACAACTTTGCACGGACCCCACGGAAGACACTTCTTATCACATATTGTTTTAGGCGCGTTTACACGTACAGTTTTATCGAAACAGTCATTAAACCTTGTCTCTCGAATCAATGAGTAGTTGTCGCGCCATTTTTACTGCCCATTGTTAAAGTGTGCTTGTGCTAGAACTCGGACTTCTTGTTGTTTTGTAAGACCGCACTACCCGCAACATATGTACTGAGTTGTACAGTCGTGTATAAAGTCCTGCAAGGCTGAAACACGATGACTCTTACCCTCTCGTTGTGGACAATTTATAAGCCCGGACACATGGAAAATAAGTTCCCTCAGTCGAGAAATGTTTGCAGAGAGGAAATTGAAATGCCCCGTCTTTGTGTGCCAAAATCCTTCACGTTTTTTATTTGCGATTCATACAAGGGCAGCCAGGTGTCGATAAAAAAAGTGGTGGAAAGTTGATCTTGCGCTAGAGGAGGAGGCGTTCTTTGTGGACTCATACAGAACGCCTTTATGAATATCGTATTCTGATCTCCACAACATGAAAAGAGATTTCGATAAGACAGTGAGAATAGTCACATGAATTTCTGTGACACACGAAGGCATATGAAAAGGATGGATATCAACTGACAAATTCTCTCATAAAAGGCAAAGTTGCTCAAGTTTCCGTACTGCTTCATAGCGAAGATTTCCATTAACGTGCATGCTTTCCAAGAGAGTTGGATTTCATGTCTTCAGTACTTGTTTTCTGGGCATGAATTTGAGTAAGTGCGCGACTTACATTACGTTTTTCTACCAAGATTTTATAAGTATGTTTTTTGTTTCCTCCATCAGAACTGTGTGTCCAGCAAGCCGTAACCTCTCCCAAATCGTGATAATGATGTCTTCAATTCAGTTCTTATTTATTTACGTACAAACTTATCAGCCCAGAGACCAGTTACCGAGTCATCACGGATAAAACAAAAGACATACAAACAAAATGCAGAAACAAGGCAATTTATGTAGTAATAATAAGAATTCAGTTAACACAAATCAAGTTCATCAGTAAAAAATTAGAACAGTATCATGTTTCACGCGTTTGAGTGACTGTAGGATTGGTAATCGGATTTATTGAACACTCATACAACTCGTGACTACACTTTACAAATCATTATCACTCAAGGACTGTTGTTCTCAGTCACGGTCTTCACTGTTCTGCTTAGTAGCGGCTCCCAACATTGGACATTGCTCTGCACCCGGGCTCACGTTCTTGCATGCTGGCGGCCATCTTACACCAACCTCGTACTCTTGTAACTGCCGTCTCAAGTCTTTCTAGTAATGGTAGTTGATCCTCGTTACATAACGTCGGCACGGACCACATAGAAATCACAGTTCCTCTGTTGCGTGTGCAATCAATGTTAACGCTGATGAGTTGTTTGCTGTGCCTTAACCTAGTAAAGGCTCCCTTTTCAGTTATGTCACAATATGAATATATTTACAAGGAATACAATTAGTGTTGTAATACTGTGTAAGATTTGAGGTTTCCACGGCGGTGACTATGAAGAAAGCAGACTTCTGAGAAATGAACAATATCTACACGGCGCCATTTCAGTATTGTAATAATTGGAAGAACCGTGAAGTGCTTACGTAACAGCCCTAGTGTCAGTTGTGAAGTGAGAACTAGCACGTCTGCACAAAACATAGACAGACCAAACTAAACTTAACCAAGGCATATATAGGCAATAATAACATTCAAAAGTTGAAACGCGTCAGCCCTTAGCTGCAACAACAACAGTAAACGAGTTGTACAGACTGCCGAGTCCCTCGTCATAATATAAATGGAGTAGGGTTTATTGTTATGTATGTATGTTTATTGTGTACTTCTCACACCATAATAGTTTTCACGTTATTACATACACGTAACTGGTAGAAATGCTTTAAAACTGTTTCATCCGAAGGATGAAGACATAAGTTGTTTTAGCAGAGGAATGGCAGACTAAGATAAAGATATAAGAATGAAGGAAGGAAGGGAGTGAGTGAGTGAAGGATGAAGATACACAAGAAGTGATTCCCCGTTGAACTTTAGCTGGCTCTTCCGCCAGAGAACTGCACTGTAAGTACCTGACTGCATTACACAGCCCTCCTTGAGCCAACTGTAGCTTCTTCTGGTAATGAGGCACCGCCATCACACGCGCTCGTCTTCTAGACTTTCCATAATCACTTGAGATCATGTCACAGCTTCACAACATATTAACCGTCTGACTATTACATTCCTGTTAAATGTCTTTTGGTCTGAGGACCTGACAACAGTTCTATATGCGGCATTCGTTTTGAAATCGCCTATTAAGTGTACTGTTAATCAAATGGTTATTGTTTTAATGCTGTGATACAAAGCCTACTTTGTGTTATGAAATCCCTTATTAAAACCCCTGTTAGAATATCAGTTACTCCGAGTTTTTCTTGATTCCAATTTTCCTCAGTTACCAATGAGGCCATTGCATTTTTCAATTAACCTAAACCTTCCAGCCGTACTATAGCTTAGTAGTAGAGACTTAGTCTCTGACAGAAATGAGTACTAGGAATCTTCCTGGGGAGTAAAGGGCAGCCGGCGCGTAAGGCTGATAACCTCACCGCCATCTTTGAGCCGATTTTCTAGAAGATGTGGGAGCCTCGACGTCCCACAACCCAATGGGCATCCACAGCCTCTTACAGCATATGCATTACGTGCAAATTAAGTGTAGCGTGGAGACCTGTTGCTGGGACGGCAGATTTTTAATAAACGGGCTCACGCAATAATGTGTATTATGTGTCATAATCAAAGAGTATTGGTGTCGAATACCATATTAAGCAGGACATCCATTATCACCATCACCATCACCATCACCATCACCATCCAGCGCACCTTTCTACTCGCAGGGTTATTTTGGAGGTATTCTCACCCTCGTCCACACGGAGGGACGTCCATTATCCGAAATAAATTGAGACTAATTTGGACTGTCGGTTCATTGTCACAAGCAATGAAGTACTTGGAATGTTCATTATCTGAGCCGAGGGAAGACCTGGCTCAGACCGTGAATATGGTCGGATTATCTGATAAAAATTAAATTCATTCAAATACGTATCGTTCTGTACAGTAGAATCGCAATGATGCTAGGTGAGGTTAGGAATGCTCGCGCTGGTTTTAGATAAAAGTTAAAGCTCACCCTATAGCAGACCGTGGAGGCTCATAGGGTTGTGAGACATCAAGGCTCCGAGATTTTCTACACATTCGGCTTGCAGATGGCGGTAAGGTTGTCAGCCTTACGCGCCGGGCAAACTTTACTCCCAAGTGTATTCCTGGTATTCATTTCTGTTAAGGCGTGTCCACATTACTCGTGCTCGTGCGACTCGCTATGTTCGCGAGTAATGTGGACGATATGACAAGTCACGAGACAAGCAAATTTTAAATTTTTAATTTAAAAGCTATAGCCAATAAATTAAAATACGACTACAGCCTATAAACACTACGAGTAAATATACGGATACTCACGCGCCGAAGCCTGGCGAGCAACTGAAGTAGTGTGGACGAAGATTTACGAGCACAACTAAAAGCCAGACGAGTCTCCCGACAAACACAAGCCTGGCGAGCACGAGCACGAGCATGAGTAATGTGGACGCACCTTTAGAGGCTGAGTCAACCCCAGGGACATAGTGCGGCCGGAAGGATTATTCAATTGAAAGATCCAATTACCTCATCGGGAATCGAGCTCGCGACCTTCTGGATTGTGGCATATTGCATCAACGAACCACGCTACCGTTTGCCCCGCTAATTTTAGGTAGTAGGTAATAATTCTGCAGATAGGTGGATCCGCCGAAATTAATTTGTCTTCAGTTGTCATTTTCATGAAGATGCTTACTGATGAACGTTTCTTGGAACCGGCATTCATTATTTTTATTGAATATTTTGATGTGATTGGATTTTTAGTACGCGAAGCGGAAATCTTGGTGCCTATATAGAGCGATCTGAAATATGCAGACAAACTTTTGGGATCGGCTTTGCGAACTGAAACAACCAAACGAGCTAGTATAGATGAGCGTTCGTAAACTCTTACTCTCCCAGCCACAGCACCGAAAGGATGCGTTTGTAAGCAAGAGTACCCGCTTCAGCACATCTGAGCATTGACTCTCGAACCCCGCGCACAGATATGCGTTTACAGTGCGCTATTGAAATGTCTCCACTTTATGAATGGAAGTTGAATACGCAAGGACTTTTAAGTGTCTGCAGGTAGAAACCCGGAGGATTGAAGTCAGGTGAGCGTGGAGGCCACGCAGTGTTCACTAATTATGATGCGTATTATTGAGGCCATCTCGCACAACAAGGCTGAAATATGCTGAAGCACCATCATTGCATGGACCTCAGTGGTACATCTTATAGAAGATCGGGCAAATTCTTTAACAGTAGATCTCGGTACCAAACCATCACCAACAGTACCAGCCCAGACATAAGTTTTGGATCCTTGCTGTTGAATAGACTCTGTCCAGTGGTGGTGCTGTGAAAAGTCGTGATGGCATCTATCAACGTCTGCTTCATCCGAACGGAGGTTCAACACATCGCTGAAAAGTCCTTCTCTATGAAGTATCTCGCTCTTGACAATCTGCAGACTTGAGATCCTACACTCTTATTAAATAGTATGGGTATGTTGCCTAGCAACGGACGTTGTTTACAGAGTCATTACTTAGCAACAGGTCTACATACAGTATATTTTAATTATGGAAAACAGAAGGAACACTTTTGCAATATTCGTTGTGAACAAAAGTTTTGCCTTTAAAAAGAAGAATTATTTTGAAATATATGATCTTTCAGGAAATTTATGTAATTTTGACTGCCTACCGTATGTTAAACATGGCCACGACGTTCATGATTGTAAGAAGGTTTGAAGAACACAACATCGGTACATTTTACTATACTCTTAAACGTACCAGTGTAATTGAGAATTGGTAACACTGCGTACTACAGCCACACGTGTGCAAAACCATAACATTCACTCATACCATTTCATTGTACATAATGAGCATTAATTTTCTGCCATCAGACTAACTTGCAGAGAATAATCTAGAAGCAGGAGAGGAAGATCTGACAGCAAAGATATCCAATTTCAATTCAAAATGATTTCACGACAGAAGAAGAGAAAGTTGCATTTTTATGCCAGTTGTCGGTATTGAGAGAGCGTGGGATAGGGCTCTTAATTACGTTTTGTCTGAAAATTTAACACACCAGCCTCCATTCGTTGTTAAGGGGAAAACAGCCGACACAGTGTGGATGTGTGTTCTCCTGCGGCATTTGGTTACGTTCTCTCTATTCCCTGCTACCAAACGGATGTGTGTTCATATACACGAAATAAAGCGAAAACTCTACCTTTTTATTCTTTGATTCATATTTGAGATATTTCATTAAAAATGGATTAGATTAGAGAGAACAGTTTTAATTTGTTCAGTTTTTTGTTTTTGTTTTTGTGAACGTAACATGTTATGCCGTCGTAACTTTTATTTGGCACAATCTACGAGGGAGACCCAGTAAATGGATCACAAATGGATGTAAAACGTAAAACATTTGATATTTGAACCTGGGGCAAAAAAAAACATTTATGTGACATATCCTTTATCAACATTGATACACTTGTCCATTCTCTTTACCAGTTGGTAAAAACTCGCAGCATAGAATTTTTTTACTGTTATCACAACCACTGATGCAGCTTCTTTTCAACCTCTTCGTCATCAGCGAAACATTTTCCTCAAAGGCTGAACCGCTTTACGCGACAAACACTTCCCACCGTAAACAGGAAATATTTCTTTATGAATATCCTTTGCATTGAGACCTTTTCCCCACAACAGAAGTCTGATCTTCAGTAGTACTACCTCAGGCATGGTTGCCATTTTGACTACTAAAACCATCCTCTGAATATTCGAATGCGCGTCAGCCACCTAGACTGCCATGAAGCTGGACTGTGCTGCTACATAGTGATACATATAGAAGAACTCTTACCTCCATTAAAGATGTTTTACTTCCATTTGTGACATATTTTACTAACTCTTCCTCCTCTATTATGGATTTCACTTTTATATGTATTGGGTATATATCTGTTGCGTGACGCCGTGTTTACAAAGGCGTTGCTGGGCAACGCTGCATAGCAACCAGCGCGCTTCGGCTCGGCTTGGCACGGACAAACACCGCTTTCCTTACTGTTGCGTAACCTCGTTTCCACTAATGCGTAACTTGGCAACCGGCCGTTTATCAAGGGTTTGTCTTCGTGGTAACTCGTTCCACCTCCCGTTGCCCAGCAACGGTTAGACATGTTAAAATACGTAACGGTTACTTAATGAAATGTATTTACTTATTATTATTATTATTATTATTATTATTATTATTATTATTATTATTATTATTAGTGGGGGTCACACTGAGTCCATTTGGTACTGCGGCCACTATTGGCCTATTGCAGCAGCCCAAGGTGATAGGTGATGGTGATTGTGGAGGAATTAGTGGAATGAAGATCGGCAGGGGAAACTGAAGCACTTCGAGAAAACCTGCCCAAATGTCACTTCGTCCACCAGAAGCCCCATTTGACCAGACCCGGGCTCGGTGGGAAGTCAGTGACTAGCCGTCTGAGCTATGGCAAGACCCTGTTATGATGCCAGAAGGGGTGATGTATAGGGTACCTGCCCGAAGATATATCCCTATAGAAGTCCGTTCCCGAATCAATGAAAATACCTTTCTCTGTTCTAATCAAACAAAAAAAATATTTACGTTAGTAAAAACATAGCTGATATAACTCAATCTGATAGGATTGTAAGTACCTCTTTTACTTATTTAAGTTACCAAGCCTGGCTGTGACCAAGACAGATCTCTACTTACAAAATGTTGGAAAATACGAGGACACCATGTCCCTGCTCGTCACTGTAGAGGCCTGTGGTCAGCCAGCTCTCGTCTAGGCCACTTAGGGCTATCGGCTCCCCCCTGGAAGATGGCTCTCGTTTTGATCTTTCTACGCTGGTATCTACCAAAGAAATGTCCACACCACCTTTCTGATCAATCCTGAAAGTAACAACGGTTTCCCCCCCCCCTAAGGTCCATTGTAACAGATGTTACAATTGGATAATTATTCTCTGTCTCGTTTTCTCTTCTTAAAATAACCATCTTCGTTCTGCAATTTCATGTGAGGTGGACTCTGCTCTCACCGCTACATGCGTCTCTAAACCTGCTGTACAGGAAGTCCACGTGGCCTAGACTTGCTGACTCGGCTCTCCGTACTACATTAGCCAGCATCTCACATCCTGTGGGTTTGGGTTCTGCTCAGCCACAGCAAGTTTGCTCTCACCGCTACATGCGTCTCTAAACCTGCTGTACAGGAAGTCCACGTGGCCTAGACTTGCTGACTCGGCTCTCCGTACTACATTAGCCAGCATCTCACATCCAGTGGGTTTGGGTTCTGCTCAGCCACAGCAAGTTTGCTCTCACCGCTACATGCGTCTCTAAACCTGCTGTACAGGAAGTCCACGTGGCCTAGACTTGCTGACTCGGCTCTCCGTACTACATTAGCCAGCATCTCACATCCAGTGGGTTTGGGTTCTGCTCAGCCACAGCAAGTTTGCTCTCACCGCTACATGCGTCTCTAAACCTGCTGTACAGGAAGTCCACGTGGCCTAGACTTGCTGACTCGGCTCTCCGTACTACATTAGCCAGCATCTCACATCCAGTGGGTTTGGGTTCTGCTCAGCCACAGCAAGTTTGCTCTCACCGCTACATGCGTCTCTAAACCTGCTGTACAGGAAGTCCACGTGGCCTAGACTTGCTGACTCGGCTCTCCGTACTACATTAGCCAGCATCTCACATCCAGTGGGTTTGGGTTCTGCTCAGCCACAGCAAGTTTGCTCTCACCGCTACATGCGTCTCTAAACCTGCTGTACAGGAAGTCCACGTGGCCTAGACTTGCTGACTCGGCTCTCCGTACTACATTAGCCAGCATCTCACATCCAGTGGGTTTGGGTTCTGCTCAGCCACAGCAAGTTTGCTCTCACCGCTACATGCGTCTCTAAACCTGCTGTACAGGAAGTCCACGTGGCCTAGACTTGCTGACTCGGCTCTCCGTACTACATTAGCCAGCATCTCACATCCAGTGGGTTTGGGTTCTGCTCAGCCACAGCAAGTTTGCTCTCACCGCTACATGCGTCTCTAAACCTGCTGTACAGGAAGTCCACGTGGCCTAGACTTGCTGACTCGGCTCTCCGTACTACATTAGCCAGCATCTCACATCCAGTGGGTTTGGGTTCTGCTCAGCCACAGCAAGTTTGCTCTCACCGCTACATGCGTCTCTAAACCTGCTGTACAGGAAGTCCACGTGGCCTAGACTTGCTGACTCGGCTCTCCGTACTACATTAGCCAGCATCTCACATCCAGTGGGTTNCGTCTTGTGCCTCCAGTTCGAATGAACTGAATTTCTGCGCCTTCTCTTTGGTTACATATTTCCAATTATGTTCTTTGGCCGGTCACAGTGGCCGCACGGTCTAAGACATGAACTGTCTTCGCTCGCTTGGACGCTGGGCTCGTGGGTTAGAATCCTACTCAAGGCATGGATGTTTGGTGTGTGTATGCGTTTGTTGAATGTTTGTGTTATCCTTTGTTTAGGTAGCAATTTGCGACGGGCTGATCACTCGCCCAAGGAGTCCTACCGTCTGTGAAAAATGATTACGGAACTGAATAAAAGGCCTGGGCTTAGAATGGGCTGGAAGAGCCATTGAAAGAAAAGAATTATGTTGTTAGAGAATTTTTACATGATATTGCAAAGTGCTGTTGGGTATTTTAGACTTTGTTTCTCTCAACAGAACGGGTAATGGATTTGTTCGAATCCACTAACTGAATTTGGAATGGTAGGGGATGTGTGAACTGTAACAGGGCGTTACCCTCCATCGCGTCTGACAGTACGGCTACGTGTTTGTATAATTCTCACTTCTTGCCCGGATATCAGGCCAGGTCTGTAAACACAGCTCTACACATGATTTGCCTCTCTTGTATTTTTAAAAATGAAGCCTGAGTGGAATACTAAGCAAAATGACGAGACACTTGTTGCCATTTCATATTGCTACTTGTTATCGGGCTCTCTAACTTAGAGATGCTGCGGTCAGCATGGCCTGTAGCAATATGAAGAAATGTGAATGAATGTAACTTTCAGTTGAGCCATGTGGAACAGAATAATTTGGGGGATCAAGATACAGACGGAAGGATAACACTTAAACGTCTCGTGGAGAAGATAATTTTGGAGGATGTGTATTGAATTACACTTATATAAGAGACGAAGTTTTCTGTCTGCCCCTCGTTTGTGTCTCCACCTTATCGTGGTGAGGGGGGTTGAGTATGCCAAGGACCCTGAGAGCTATACCAGCGGTAGCGTAGCTACTAGCAGGGTCTCCCTTGCTGGACAGGTCAAAGGGTAGACATCAGACGTAAGAAGATGCTGGATGACCTTGGGGACAGAAGACGATACTGTTATTTGAAGGAGAAAGCTCTAGATCGCATTAAGTGGAGGAACTGTTTTGGAAGAGACTGTGGACCTGTCGTCTGACAGATTACTGATGAATGAATGGAACATACCAACTCTCAATAGTCCCATTCACATCAAGCGTGTGTAGTGAGTTTATTGATAATCTTACTAATATACACTAATAGCAATTTGCTATTAGTGTATATTTGCCCAATGATTGCTTTTAATAAGGCGAAACGTGTAGCAAGTTGTACCGCTAAGATCTATAAACTCACGTACACGCGTGATGTGAACAGGGCTATTGAGGGTTGTTGAGTTGTGACGGGTGAAAACATTTGTTACACATTAACTGAACAAGATGCACTGCTTGAAGATTAAGCATTATGCTATGAAATCATATGGGAGGAGCGGAGGCATGGCTCCACGATAGATGGAAGTGAGTGGTAAATTCACGCCCCGGTGGCTTTACCTCCGATGACAGAGACCGCTGATCCCATTAAATAGGAGGCTGTGTGGGCCCCAGAGCCAGTCCGGAGACTGGAATAGAGGAAAGTATTTCTCCCCTATGGGGAATCGAAACCCGGACTTCTAGCCCGTCATTAAGAAAGTTTGCAAGTATGGGTTCTTGTGACGACGATTAAAATTTATGTTTTCATAATACCGGACAGTGTGATCTTGTATAATGTACGAACCAATTATTTTAATTAATTTATTGCTTTTCTACGGTCCTCTTATACTCTTACGGACGTACACATTCTTGTCTCACGTGTGTATGTGCCTGTTCTTTAGGTGATGTGAAGTGGACGAGAATATGAGGCATTATAATTCCTCTGTGTTGTGATCATTTCCGCGTTAATTCCATCGGGGGATGTCTCAGGAGTTCGGGTGGTTATTTCACAGTCTGTTGCCGCAAGCTTGTGCCTCTTTGGGTTTACACAGGCGCCGCCTCTCCGGGTGATTAATGGGGGCATTAGAAGTGGACGGTCTAACGTATATTAAGTTAATTATCATAATGAGGTATTAGAAGTGGAGGGTTTGACCTGTATTGCGTTAATTATCGTAACAGAGGCATCAGATTTACACGTTCCGATGTATATTAAGTTAATTATCTGGGAATCCCCAGGGATAAATTGGAAAGGTTATCAAGAATGATCCATCCGGTCCTGAATTCTAATACAAACTTGAAATAACTGAGCTAGAATGGCGAGAAAATTGTACGAATGTGAAAGTCTGGAAGAAATGTGTACTGATGGATTGAGGAGAAATGTTAGTGAGGGCGATTCATCAAGACAAATGAATGACGCGTGGGGAACTGCGTTCCTTCTGATCGGTGCATTTTTAGCTGATACTCGTCAGGATGCACACCGGAAATTTTGCCAGGTGCCGCACATTTGCCGGTTTGAGCGTTGATACTAAAAGTGAACTTGAGAGTACCGGCAGACGTGAAAAGACGAAACAGAGCTGGGTCCAATATAAAATTGCCTAACTCCACGGAACTTGGTCCTTCTCGGAAAGTTAATATTTACCTTCGTAATCAAGGTATTCCTTTCCTTTGCGGAAGACGGGAGTTCATCAGAAAGTTCATGAAGACTACTGAATAATACCCTGAACCGCTTCAATCCATCCGAACCGGTGCATCCTGTTTCCTTTTACTTCCATTTCCTCTCGTTCTACGTCCAAGTGACTCAAGCTATCCATTTCCCTGAGGATTCCCTACCAAACTTTTGCATGCTTCATGTTTCGTTTCCATTGTGCCTGCAGCTTGCGAGAACCGCTCCTTATAATTGACTTGAGCACCTTAATAATATTAGGTGACGTCAGTGGTCGTGGGGTCTGAATCACCTACTGTCTTTGGCGGCTGCAACACTAGGATCGTGGTTTCTAATCCTAATGTATACATAGATGTATCCTGGCGTTTGTTCTGTGTTTTCTTGTGCCGTGTAGACAGAGGCGTTTTGCTGGATCGACTCCCCCATCCAATTAGTCCCGCATAATTTCAGAGGTTTATTTCTGAAATTGAACAGACGAAAGAACCTGATCATTGAAGATCGAGGAAGAAGAAGCCAGTTACTTGAGGAGAACGGAATATTGTCATGATTTGAGAGGGTGCGGTGATTGAGTGATTGAATTTATTGCACCTCATACAATCACCCAGTTCGACACTACAGACAGAGACAGCGCCATCGCTATTTTACACACGTTTCAGTTCACCGTTGCAAACGCATTAGGGTTCAAGTCCTCATTAGTCGTATCCTGGCAACGGATTTTTCACAGTCTCGCTATAACATCAGATCTTCCTGTCACAGTCTAATTAATTCCTTGCCATTTCTTGCCATTCACGTTGGACTGTCATTTCCAGAACTTGATCCAATTCTCTTCCGACTACTGTTCCGTACTCCCTGTTACTCTATTTGTACTTTGACTACTCCTGCTCTGCCGAACACTTCTTATATCCGCCTTGCACGGACTCCACTGAAAACGCCTGTTGTCAAGAATGCGTGTTTACAGCCCCGTTGCCTAGTAATAGACGTCCTATTGTTCAGCGCGTTTGCTTCTTCGAGAACATGTTTACCTAGCCGTTGCCTAATAATGGATATACACGTCACAATATCAAACTCTTCCTCGTGTAGTCTTTTCTAGTATCCTATAGTCATTCTGTGTTCTAGGTTCAAATAATTCTCTCAGTACTCGTTCTCAAATACTTCCGTATAAGTACTTTTCTTAATTTGTAACCCGAAGTTCACTTCCGCCGAAGTAAGAGGTAAAGAGATAAAGCACGGTGAAATCGAAGTCGAAGTCACATTGCGACTGACGGTCAGTCAGTCTGTCTGTCTTGGTGTCGAGCACCGATTGGGGCTCATGGCCAGATTTTTTTTCTTTATATGAAAGTTACTGTCCTGTTCATTTGGGGCGCCCTCTCTGACGAGAGGTCGGGTCTGTCATTTGTCAGTCATAATCTGTTAGTAAGTCCATTGTCAGTATTTACAAACTTAATGTTAATTCCTATTTCTATGTACACCATATCGTATACAAGGCCTCTGTCAATCCAGGCTCAGTACAGTAGATTTTGCCCTATTTCTACTAGTAATGGCTACCACAGTAGTCTAGTCACTTGAACGGTAGACTTGTCTCGCTTGTAACCCCTCGGCACGGACCGCATAGAAAACAGTTCCTCTTTTGCTGTTCAATTATTGTTAGGTATCTGTTGTTTACGAAGCTGTTACTCAGTAACGGCTACCATATGTTTACTTCTTCCGCAGTCGTTACCCAACAGCATTAGCAAGGTAATCTACATGCTACAGCATTTTGCGTAAAATGTTAGATGAATTGATACAGAGCGCTGATAGCAAGTAGCAATGTATAGAAGTGTGCCTAAGAGGAACATATGTGCAGGCGCTATGTTACATTTGCCGTCAGTGTTCAGTTAAAGCTGTAAAGTTCTGAAGACCAGTGCGGAGGAGATATGAAAATAGTCACGATGAAAGTGCTAAATACAGGAATTTGACACAGTGCATTTCTTTAATCTTCCTGCAAAGAGAAATACAATTCTGAGAAACCTGTGAAATGAGGTCAGGTTATACTCCGAACATGAATAAAGTTTTCTCCGCTGGAAGGAATTGTCTTGAGCGTCACATGTTCCTGGAAATGGTACAAGGAGCCTAGTTTCCTTTGTCCTGTGTTCGTGAGCTTTCTCGTCATGCACTTCAACTTCTGCAACTCTGTCACTGCTCGCCACTGCTTTAACCAGAGTTCATTCCTGTGATTATAATCGGCCGGCTTGCTGGCTCGACATTCGTTGATCTGGCGATGGACATCCACGCCACTAATCCTGGTTTGTCAGCTATGAAATATAGACGTTCTGCTGTTATGATGGGCTCTCCCATTTATAAATGTCTTCCCCTGTGGAGGCGCATTAAAATACCATATTTACGCATGTATAGACCGCACATTTTTTGCCAAAAATTCAAGAGGAAAACTAGGGTGCGGCTTATATTCGAAATATTCCAAATCACACTTCATTAAAAAAAAATTATATTCGTAATTAGTAATACAGGGTGTAATACTCCTGAAATAATATTTCAAGAAAATTATTTTTTCTATAATTTCTGTCTGAAAATTGTGCTGCGGCCTATACACGCACGCGGCCTATACATGCGTAAATACGGTACTTTCACTGTGACCCTGCGAGTTGTAGAAGGCGACGGTGTCTGAGGGTATAACTGGGCCACCCTGTTCCTGGGGGATATATATACAGAGACCTGGATTGGGGTTTCATGCAAGGCTGATGACCTTGTTGTGTGAGAATTGTTGTGGAGGAATCCAACGAAGTGAAAACAGTGTCAAAGCTGGCAGAATCATCTGAGGGAGGTTATGGCTTCAAAAGTGCTTTCAGCGCGATGATGATGATGATGATGATGATGATGATGATGATGATGTGGCTGTATAAATCTTCGGTGTTATCTCTCCGATGCGTCATTTCTTCATTACAGTTTTTATCACATTTCCCACCGATGCATTCAAGTAAAAACCGTCACACTGCACCAGATCCTAAGTCAATATATTTCCATGCTCTTGTTCACACTAGAGTGTGTGCTTTTACCGGTTCTCACGGTCTCTTCGCTTTGCAGATTTCTTATATTTTTTCTTCTACCCTGAAGATGGAGGCGATACGTTCCTCCGAAACGTCGGTTAACACCACATATACACGGTGCCAAATCCCAGAAGACTGCTTTCTTCATAGTCACCGCCGTGAAAGCCTCAAATCTTACATAGTGTGTTTTTTTCAGAACGCAGAGGTGGACTTTCCTTCTGAAACAAAAACATTTTAAATTGAATATATTTAAGTTGCATTAAAGACGGAGAGGAGTGAATGAGCGATGGGACCGTTAAGAAAAGTCTCCTAGTTTCTTTACTAGTTTGAGTTGACAGAATTTCGTAGGTTCATATGTATACCTCAGTGTGTAGGATTGGTCCATGTGCGTGGTGCTTCGGTTAACTCCCTTTCACTTTCGACATCGCAAGTTGGTATCTCTGCCGGATGACCAATAACGCACATCCATCTCTCGAGCCACAGTTTACCGACAGACATCATAAATCGTTCTTATCATCGTGAAACCAACGATGGCGCAATTCACACGCGCGATAGCGGCAAATGGGCCGTTATGATGAGACAGACGTTGACAGGAAAAATTACGAGTTTCATTAGCCATGGCTGGAAAACGGGGTGTTATTTTCCGCATGAAAGGCTCACTCCCCTCTGTGTAGGCATAATTACGCGGCTGCTTTGTAGCCCTCCGGCGCTTCCGGAGACATCTCCTGATATCAGGTGGCGCCACACTGATAAAGCCCTAGACTCTAATCTGTACAGTATCACCGTATAGACTGTTAAGTTTCGTGTAATTACAACTTACATTGTCAGGTATGTGTCCGTATGTGTTAACGCCACCCAGCAGGTATGGCTTTGATGCCTACTTTTACAATTATTAATGTGGCATTTATACCCATTGCTAAGCAACGACCGCGAAATAAACAACTATACAACAGCCGTTGCTAAGTAATGGCTCTGTTAACAATGGCTGTTGCTAGGCAGTGGCTTAGTGGCGATCACGTGGGAACCCCAACAGACACAAATGCAACAATTTCACAGCACCAAAGGAACGGTGTTTTCTGTGTACATGACAGCATCATGGAAAATTGGATACCTACAACGATATAGCTCCAATGCTCCTGAACTTCTCTTTGTCCGTGAATGTATATATACTCGTATAGTTGCCAATAAGTAATCATTTTCGCTAAGAGCGGTGTCGTGTTGAGTGAATGTTGCCAAATACCGCTTGCCTTCTCTTCTTTTCAAGACCAACAGGAAGGTGCTGGGAAGAACTACTCTCCTACTTTTCTTTGATACGAAACCAACAGCACAGAAATCAAAAAAAAAAAAATAAGTGGGTACAGGGACACACAGAAAGCAAGATGTCATGATATACGCAAGAAATACAACAGCTGACTGCATCTGAGTGGCTGCTGTTAATCTGTTTTGGTTAAAAAGCTCCGATTGGCATTAAAGTTTAAACCTCTTAGCTGTGACAATGGTTGTAGTATAAAGCATTTGTAGCAATCGATAATAGCGGGAAACATTATCGAGTGGTCGCAGCTTTACAATTAATTTTGTTCTGAGAGAAAACTTGTAACTGCATACCCCGGCATCAGACCAGGTGTGTCTTGATTGGAACAATACACTGAACTTGCCTGATATGAATGTCTTATGAATTGCATTTAAGTTTGTATCTTAAAATGACCCGGAATAGCTCGGGCGGTACAGGACGGGCTACGGAGTAGACAGCGGTTCGAACCCGGTAGGGGGCAAGAAATCCTTGTCTGCTTCCCAGCTTCCAGACCTGCTCTTGGTACAAACCAGCCACCTATCCATTGGGTACTGGAGGCTACTTTCCTGGGGATAAAGCGGCCGGGGCGTGGAGATAACCACTCGTCTCCATATGTTGTCGAAATCAAGAATTCTGGAACTACATCTCCATTCATGGCGTGAATTTAGTTAATTAAGCACAGGGAAAACTTTAGCTTCTCCTTTTTGTCTGTATTTAAGTAGTCCTGACATTTGGTGTAAAATCCCTTCTATCTGTGACCAGGGCAAGCGAAATGTTATGCGGAAACGCTGCATGTGTCACTTCACCGAACGCGCCTTTAACACTTTTGTGCTGCTTCCCTTGAAAATCCTCCGGCAAAAAGAGAACTCGTCTGCAGCCTAACAGTACGGAGTGTAAATGTCACGGGCTGATCAGGTATCCGCTCGTCCCCCCCCTGCACCCCTGCACCATTCCTTTGTGTCACTAATGCGACAATTTGTCCTCCATATCTGAAATGCGAGAGGCTGGCTCTGCTCAAAACCTGCAATGGCAGCTTGTTTGAACCGCAGGTAATTTAACGATGCTGTACCCATCGCCATGGAAGGTAATGTGAGTTTGAATGGCGATTCTTTGAGACTACTATCGAGCAAGTTGTCGTAAGCTGTAACCCATGTGACTTGGGTTCGTGAGGTGCCCACTTCTAGTCACGGCCCGGCGATTCTCAGTCCTGACTTAGGTTCTTCATGGTCTTCTTCAGTCGCTTCCCTCAGTGGAAATGCTTACCGGATTTCTAAAGCTAACCGTAATTTTAAAGGGGTGGGGGGAAGGTAAAGTGTGAAGTTGTCCATGTGCTTCCCCAATTATGCGCTACGCCATGGAGACGTATGGGGGCGTGGATATATAGATCCACATTTTTTTTACCTGGACATTAGTTTGAGTTGAGTGGTCAGCTTCAGGCCCCGGCCACTTTACCCTAGGGAAAGAGCCCCCTGTACCCTTGGATAGGTGGCTGGGTGGGTCCCAGAACCGGTCTGGACGACGACCCTACAAGTACTCGAACTCCGACCCCTCCGTCGTCCAGGCTTTCAGGCCTCGTGTCACAATATGCATTATTATGCTTACAGAACACATGTGGTTCCAGCTCTCTAATATGAGTCACACAGCTTATTTGATGTGAATCTTAGGTCATTTACTAAGATCAGGTGAAAACCGTTAGTTAAAAACGAACCAATTTTAATTAAATTACAACAGACCCAGTGAACTCAATGACAAAATTGATTTATGTTGCTGACCACGTGTATGTAGCTGATAAGTAGCTGGCTGCNGTCACAGTAGCCGCGCAGTCTGAGGCATGAACTGTCTTTGCTTGCTCGGACGCTGGGATCATTGGTTCCAATCCCACTCAGGGCATGGATGTTTGATGTGTGTTTGCGTTTAATCTGTGTTTGTGATGCCCTGTGTTTAGGAAGCGGCCTTGCGACGGGCTGATCACTCACCCAAGGAGTCCTACCGTCTGTGAGAAGATGATTACGGAACTAAATAAGAGGCCTGGGCCCTGAATGGACTGGAAAATCTGTTTAAAAAGAATTATGTAACGAAGCCAGTCTGTCTTGGAATAAAGCACCCATCTGGAGCTTACGACCAGTCTCTATTACTGCCAATTAGGGTATGTTGATGTGGGGCGCTGTCTCTGACGAGAGGACGGGTCTGTCGTTTTCAATTGCTGCTGGCACTCGCCAGCGCAGTTATTCTCGGGTCCGAGTCCCGCGGGACTCGCGACCATATTTTGCTGTCTCAGATTCGAGACTTGCCTTTTCGCCGCCTCCTACGACTCGCAGGGCTACGGTGGAGGTATTCGATCCGTCTTCCCCACGGGATTATCTCTGGTCTGCTCACCCTCCATAGCATCGGCAGAACCGAATAGAGATCACCTCCTTCCAGGGTTCCATTCCTGCTCTTTGTTAGTGAGTTATTTCGGAAACGTGCATGAACCGTTGACTAGAAAAATGGGTAGTTCCGTGTCTGGATCCACTATTCCGGCTGTGTTTACTGAGCCGTTGCCTTGCAAATGGTTTTTCCGGCTTGTCACGGAAACTTGTATTAGCGAGCCGATGCTTTCAGGCCTCGTGTCACAATATGCATTATTATGCTTACAGAATATATGTGGTTCCATCTCTCTAATATGGGTCACACAGCTTATTTGATGTGAATCTTAGGTCATTTACTAAGATCNCCCTACAAGTACTCGAACTCCGACCCCTCCGTCGTCCAGGCTTTCAGGCCTCGTGTCACAATATGCATTATTATGCTTACAGAACACATGTGGTTCCAGCTCTCTAATATGAGTCACACAGCTTATTTGATGTGAATCTTAGGTCATTTACTAAGATCAGGTGAAAACCGTTAGTTAAAACGAACCAGTTTTAATTAAATTACAACAGACCCAGTGAACTCAATGACAAAATTGATTTATGTTGCTGACCACGTGTATGTAGCTGATAAGCAGCCGCCTGCACATGTGTATATAGTAGCCGTCCAGAGCTTCTCTTACAGTAACCATTCCGCTATTCTGCAGCACTCCGACAGATTCTTCTAAGTGTTTTCTGTAGGCGTGATTTAATTTATTTCGTACACTGCTCGCTCTAGCGAACACGCTTCTGTGTCAGCTCAGATAAACGTCACTGGCTCACTGCATGGTTGTGGTCAGTATGAGAACTACTAGTAACCTTCAAGCGTAAAATAATTTCTGAAAGCATTTTCCATCGTTCACTTCCCTCTTAACTTTACTTCTGAGTTTAAGTAATGTGACTCTTTTTGCAAGAAAACGCCTAATTTCATTCAAGAAAATCGGTCGGAAAATGAAACATAGCGCTAATAGTGTCTTCCTTAGCCGATGCTCGGTAGTGGTTTCCAACGGCTGATATTTCCCTTACTCTGAATTTCCGAGTTCTCTTTGGCCTAGCTACCAGCTTCTAACAGCAACAGCTCACAACGACTGAACGGCAGCGGTCCTCTAACTCACTCCACTCCAATGACTAACTGAACTCTAGACTTGTCCTGTTTATAACAACTCGGCACCGACCGCACAGAAAAATCCGTTCTACTGTAGGGTTCGCATGTGTTGAGATGCCCACGTGATCGCTATTCAGCCATTCCGTAGCAGCTGTCTTTGTTTAAAGAGTCTTTATTTAGTAACGGCTGTTGTGTAGCTGCTTATTTCGCGATCGTTGCCTAGCAACGGTTCTGCATTCCATAGTACATTGTAAAAATATTAACTGGATTCATGTGGCTCATAATAGGGTCAGGTGGATTTATCGAACCGCTGTCTTCCGCGTGTAAGTTGGATCCTTATGTTAAATTTCAGAAACTGTGATTTTTTGCATCTGCCACAATGTGTGACGAAGTTTCCTTGCTCACCGACAGGCAGTGTCTCTTGCCTACTGTGAGTTCTGTTTCTTTGTTGTCACAAACTTCTCCATGTCATATGATATTGTGCCATGTTGTAGCATTGTCGTATCAACATTAGACACCATTTATGGTTCTAACCTAGTTAGTTCTGCAGTGCTCGTCCCTTCCTGACAACAAAGAAAGCAAACAGGAAGAATAGGAGAAAAGAAATTTTGAAAGAAAAAGTAAATAATAAGAATTGAAATAAGAAGCAGTGGGTTGGAAGAAGAAAAGGAAAAAATCATTTTCCCACTCTATCTCCACCGTCACTAGAAGCACACAACTCTGTTTACAGTTTATGTTCTTCTACATAAGTCACGTGACCATGATGTTGGTGTCATAAAATAATGAATAACATTCCACATTACATACAATGAAATATTTGTATGTACATGTTTCTATCGATATATATATATATACATACACACACACACACACAAGTACATACAGACATATGTGGCTCTTATTAGAATTATTAAAACGCATAATCAGTTTATTATTAGTTTTGTTGAAAATATTATATATAGTGAGTGTATGTGATTAGTACCATACCATTGTACCATTGTACCATTGTAAGTTAAGAGAGTGGGGTACGCGGTATCGTTGTTGGTTGAGGCTCTATGCTACAAGCTGGAATGTCGCAGGTTCAAGTGCCGATGAGGTCACTGGATTCTTCAGTCAACCTAAACCTTCCAGCCGCACTATGGCCCTGGAGTCGACTCAGCCTCTAACAGAAATGCGTGAGTATCAGGAATCTTCCTGGGGGTAAACGGCGGCCAGCGCGTAGGGCTGGTAACCTCACCGCCATCTGTAAGATGATTGTTTATGAAATGTGGGAGCCTCGACGTCTGACAAAACAATGGGCTTCCACGGCCCGTTACTGGGACAGCTGTACCTGTTTCTTAAGCTAATAGTATCTACTCTCTGAAAATAAATCTGTTATTAGAATTTAGAAGGATGGAGAAGATCAGTTGGACCGATTATGTGAGAAATGAAGAAGTGTTAATTAGAGTCAGTGAGCAGAGGAATATCCTACATGAAATAAGAAAACGGAAGGCTAATTGGATTGGTCATGTTTTACGCGGAAACTGCCTTCTAAAAGAAGTTATTGAAAGAAAGATAGAGGGGCGGATAGAAGTGACAAGAAGACGAGGAAGAAGACGTAAGGAGATACTGGATGACCTTGGGCACAGAAGAGGATACTGTTATTTGAAGGAGAAAACTCTAGATCGCAATAAATGTAGGAATTGTTTTGGAAGAGACTGTGGACCTGTCGTCTGACAGATTACTGATGATGATGATTAGAATTTGTTAAGAGAATCATCACGATCGGAGATTATAGTTTCACATATGTCACGATTTATGGACGTGACTAATAACGGGGTTTCGGATTTCTTGATTGGATTTATTGGACTCCTTGTACAGTCACTCGTGATTACAATAAATTACAATAACGCACAACAAATTTTCCATGACTGCCTAGGACTAACTCCGTTCTAACTGGACTCCCTCTATTCTGATCTGATCTACGACTCAGAGTCAGAGTTCCTTTACGACTGGAGTTTTACCTCCACTCAGTTCGTCTTGGCGACAAGAACCTTGCGACTCACGACCAGCAATTTTATTTTCCAACTGAACACTTGCGATTATACTCCTTGTGTAATATCCTCCCTGACGAGAGGAAGGGTCTGTCATTTACAATTGCTGCTGATCCTCGCCAGCGCAGTCATCCGGCCCGAGTTCCGCGGGTCTTATGACCGCATTGTGCTCTGCTAGATTCGAGACTGTCCTAACCTGGAGAGCCAGTTCCCCATATTTGTATCCCAAGGAACAGAGTGGCCCGGTTAACCCCCCGGCACTGGCTTCCTTTTCGTCGCCTCCTACGACTCGCAGGACTATGGTGGAGGTATTCGACCCCGCCTCCACACGGAAGTTGATCTACTCGATTTGGGTTTCCTGTTAGATAACGTCGGGACGGACCGGCAGAAACACCTTTCATTTCCGTATCCACGGAAACGCCTTTTGATCACCCGTACCCCGTATTCACGGAAACATCGCCCCGTAAGAGGTTGGTTTCCAGGAATCTATCTCCACGGAAACGTATTTGCTGACCCGTTCCCTAGCAATGGGTCTACACGTCATGATATATATATATTGTTTAAATATCTGCCAAGCCATTTTGTCAGAGTAATAATTTGAGATGAATCATGCGAGAAAGCTTTGCTCACGAAAGCTGAGGAGCATCGGAAGGTGATTAGCTGTGCATGATACGTGCAGATTTCGTGACCCACTGCACCGACAATACATAAACATATCTACAGTAATATCATGTAGTTGTGAGAGTGATTTCAGCGCCCCCTCTCTCCGGCTTAAACCTGACGCTTCCCACCATATCGTTAGGAAGCAAACGTTCATCCTTCTTTTTTTTTAAGGTCTTTCATTCTGGTCCGTCACACTAACCAATTAACAATCAAGTTCCTTCCGTCAAATGTGACACTTTTTTAAGTTTTCCACCTCGTCAGCACCTGCCTTACATGTTTCGGCTCACCACGGAGCCATCATCAGAGGCATTTATAGTAGAAAAAGAAATCACCAACACACAAAACTTCACTTTGTCCAAGATAGCCACGTTCCAGTTAATTAAAATAATTACAAATAGTTAAAATTACCCAGAATGTCG
>NW_019720560.1:805642-823208 GCF_002891405.2 Cryptotermes secundus
ATTTGTAATTATTTTAATTAACTGGAACGTGGCTATCTTGGACAAAGTGAAGTTTTGTGTGTTGGTGATTTCTTTTTCTACTATAAATGCCTCTGATGATGGCTCCGTGGTGAGCCGAAACATGTAAGGCAGGTGCTGACGAGGTGGAAAACTTAAAAAAGTGTCACATTTGACGGAAGGAACTTGATTGTTAATTCATCCTTCTGTTTAGACTACCTGTCGCATGGCAGTGCCCGAGAAGTTGCCGATGCAGCACGGCGAGACGATACATATCTACGGTTATAATTTTTTCGATCCTGGCCAGACTAGCACGTCTTTTCATTTTACTGTATGGTTCAGTAAGCTGTAATGAGCAGACAAGTCCGACTGTTCTCTAGGAAACAGTAAATTGCAGAGTGTCTTTATGAGGCACATAACCAGTTTTACCGTGCATAGAAAAGACGGATGCTTCTCGGTTCTTCTAGCTTTGGTGGGTGAAAATGGTGGTACGTTACATATGTCACTTCGGGCTTAAATTTGATGCTATTAACACAGCTTCTGTTAGTTATATGGGTAAGGTAAAGCTACCCCTGTAACAGACCGTGGAGGCCCAGAGGGTTGCGAGACGTCGAGGCTCCCGCATTTTCTAGACAGCCGGTACACAGATGGCGGTGGAGTTGTCAGCCTTACTGCCTGGCCGTACTTTACTCAAAGGAATATTCCCTGGTGTCTTGTCTTGTCCTGTATTCGGTCGTTGTTACTCTGTTAAAGCTATCTTACGTTTGAGTAGCTAGAGGTAATCCCGTCAATGCGTAAATACAGTGCGTACAATCAAGTGCGCGCCGCGGCTGCAATTTGCCGTGAGTCATACCACCGCAGAACGGATGCAGTCGCGGGGAGGAGTTGCAACACTCCCCGCGACTGCATCCGTTCTGCGGTGGTATGACTCACGGCAAATTGCAGCCGCGGCGCGCACTTGATTGTACGCACTGTACTACGCTAATGCCGTTTTTAATTGAAAGAGAATGGGGGGACCACATGATACATTAGGAGAGGTTTAAAAATTATCCTTAAAGCCCTCAACAGTTGTAACAATTCCGGAAAATCTTTTTACCAGTCTTTTTATGACGTTAGTGTTTTAAAATCCAGTGACCCACCTTTGCCTGCTGTTTTACGTGGCATTACCTAGATGCTTGTATATGTGCTGCTCAAGGCTGCCAACATTTCGGATTCAAAACTTCACACAAAAGACAAAAGAGATACTGCGGCGTGCTGTAGAGCGGTATATTCTAATGGAGTCGTGAGATACCATCTTCATCTCCTGTTTGCAGGTGCATTTGACAGTTTCAATAGACATAACTTTGTAGCCGCCATCTTGGTGCTCTTCCTGGTACAGTTCCGGTGAAATGGCTTCATACTGGCTGTCAGACGTAGCCGAGACAATGCATTGCGCAGGCGCACAGGCGGGTTCCTTGCAGCCCTATGCAAGTAAGGATTACATTTGGGGTCAGGAAGTTTAGATGAGTGACAGCAGAGGATCGTTGTTTGTGTTTATCAAGAAACTTCTCTTTGAGGAATATAAGACAAATCTCTGACAGAAGAGATCATCTTTGTTTTTTTATGAAATATTTGAGATAATACGACAAGTTTTGCAAAGATGTGTGAAGAGACAGCCTTGCATAAGGCATGTTTTACCTGGTCATATTTAGGTGTCTTTTATAAAATGTCGATTGATTGTGTTGCTGTTCAGGCTGTGTAAATGTCAAACGTAATTAAAAGCAACTCATTAGTTGTTATCGAAGTTTATCCACCCGCAAATTGCAGACATGTTTCCCTCTGACTGTGAACTGATCAGTATTATGACATGACGCCCTAAGCCGGAACAGTGAATTCAGAATAGACGTTAATTAGTAAGCAACGACTCGGTGAACATATTCCCGCGGCAGCGAATAGCAAGGCAACAATGAAGGAACTTCCGTTGCTATACAACGGCTCTGTAAACACTTCTTCCCAACAATAGGGAGGATGTGCTTTCTGCGTGGTGCGTGCAAAGTGGTTATAAAGAAGAGTTCGATTGAGAAGATGTAGTTGAGTTTTGAGATGCCAGCCTGCCAGGAGATGAGCCACTTCCGAAGCTGGCAATTGCAGCATAGAATTGAGTCGGGTCTTCGCAGTTGACAAGTTGTCAGGGATTAAGAAATGGTAAGAAAGGAATTCGGCTGTGAAAGAAGACTTCATGAGTGATTTGAAGTTACTCTGAGACTTATAAATCCGTTGCCAGGATACGACCAGTGACGACTGATTACCTTAGTGCGTGTCTAACGGCGAGATGTGAAGTGTCCTAACCAGGATCGCTGTGGGTATGCTCTCGCAGTTCTATATCCTGTCCTAACGATGACCGCTGGTACAGGATGGAGAGCTGTGGGAGCATTCTCTTTAATTATAAATACAACGTCCCACAGCACCGCTCAGCGGATTAATCAATGAAGATGGAGTCAAAGGCAACCTCCGAAGTTTTTGTTACTAACGCCTTCACACGTGGCTGATCAACCAAGATTACTTGATTGGGTACATCCACTATGAAAGTTCTGAATCATGTGCATACAATACCGTTGAATATCATGAACTGAAACATTTAAATGCTAATACCGGTCTCATTATTTTGAAATATTTAATTAGTTAGGCTGTTTTACTGAAAAACACAGGAATCCTTCACCTTTGCACTGGATACAGACTGCCGAAGCAGCCTCATGGATGTCACAGTTATTTCAGCATATCCAGCGTGGATCCTCGAGGAGGCACATTCTGGCCCTGAGTTAACGTTTTAAGGGTGTATAGAAAAACTGCCCTTTCTTTCATTCTCTCCTTCACTCAGTTCATCTACGTCACTGTGAGGAGGGGCTCGAAATTGGCGCCAATACGGCGCCAACTTCGCTGATCTTTTTATGTATTGAAACTTTCCGTTCTTCTGTCAGTCAAACAAAAAAGACTCAGACTTCAAAGGAAATACAGTAACTTACATCGTTGGATGAAAAAGTTTTCTTCCCAGAGTAGTACGTGAAAATCCTATAAATTGGCAGTTTACAGAGAGCAAAGTTGTATCTTTTGAGTTTTGTTCTCTGCAGGACATGTTTCACGGTGATATCCATGTTCTTCTTCTTCTTCTTCATCAGTTATCCCACCGTGGTCCGTGGAGTTCTATCCTTTCAGCCCAGACGCATAAATCCCAAGTGCAACGTATCCCTGCCACGATCAGGTCGAAACATTTGTTCTGCTGACGTAGAACTCTCAGCACTCCTTCATATGCTTATGCCTATAAGCGGTTAGTCGCTGGCTTCCCACCGCGGCGGCCCGGGTTCGATCCCGGGTCTGGTCAAGTGGGATTTGTGGTGGACAAAGTGGCGCTGGGGCCGTTGTTTCCGAGTATTTCGGTTTTCCCTGCCAATCTTCATTCCACCAAAATTCTCTATCATCATAATCACCCGGGGCAGGTACAATAGGCCAATCAGTGGCCGCTGTGCCGAGTGGACCCAGATGGACTCCACCCCCCACTCCGCGAATTAAAATTAGGCCTATATGTAAATTATATATTTTCACGTATTAGGGGTATGACTATAGACGGGGTTTGGATTGGTGATTGGATTTATTGACCACTTAGACATACCGACACGGAAATACAAGTAATTACAGCGCCAGGGTTAATCTCCACATTTCACAAATCGCAACAGCACCCCCTAAGCCTTCTCCAGGCTGCCGTGTCTTCATCAGGCGTTGCACGGTAACGGTTTCTAACAGTGAAGGTATTTCATCTTCCCGCGCTCAGGTCCTTCCATCACAAAATCCAGTACCGAACTGCCTGCCGGCTATCTCTCTGGAGTCAGAGTCAGAGTCACTTTACGTCTGGCGGTGTACCGCCAATCAGTTTGTCTTGGCGCCAAAGCCCTTTCAGACCCACAATCAGAATTTTTTTCAACTGAACACTTGCGGGCACAGTCCTTTCGTAACATTCTCTCTGGCGAGAGGATGGGTCTGTCGTTTACAATTGCTGATGGTCCTCGGCAGCGCAGTCATTCTCGGGCCCGAGTCCTGCGGGACTCATGACCATGTTTTACTGTCTCAGATTCGAGACTCCCCCAACCTGGAGGTCCAGATTCACGTATTTATATCCCCCAGGAACAGGTTTGTCCAGTTACAACCCCAGGCACTGGGTTCCCCTTTCATCATCTCCTACGATTCGCCGGGCTACGGTGGAGGTGTTCGAACCCACCTCCACACGGGGGCCCATGTCTGGAACTCGACAGACTCTGCTTCTAACATTTCGGCACGAGCCACATAGAAAACACCTTTTCATTGTTATAGTCTAACAAAACCCCGATTGTTTCTCGCGTATTCAGTGTTGCTTACATATTCTCTGTCGCGGGCAAGTGTTTACCGAACTGCTGCCTAGAAATTGCTCTTGTGTATTTGCCCATCTCATACCGGTCTGATGGCAGAAGCTGGATTAACTCTATCTGTTCAGATACTAGGCTACGGGCTCGACAATCTAGGGGTCGGGGTTCGATTCCAGGCAGGGAAAATGGATTTTTTTCATCATCTATAGCATCTATACCGGTTGTGGAACTTGTACATCCTCTCATTCAGTGGGTACCCAGGGCTCTATACCCGGTTAAAGCAAACGGGGCGTGAAGCTCACCACTCATCTCTGTCTAATGTTGAAGTCAATGATGGTGCAGTATACCTCCACCCACTTTTATGCCTTAATGGCATGGTACTTACTTAGTAAAGCGATATCTTTACAGACCTGGCGGCGTATGTGAGAACTGATAGTTCCCAGTTCCTTTGCTGTGGCATTAACAATATGGCGGCCGTGCAAAATAAGGGATATCCCATATAATTAATTGATTTTAAGAAATATGAAATGTTAGTCACTTATATTTCTAGAGATCAGGATAATAAGCATGCCAAATTACTTTCTCATTTTATGACGACAGTGAGTGCGTTGAGGAGGTGTGCGCATGTCTGCACGATTCTCCTCTCGCCACGTTTCTGTGACGAGCGCGAGCTCTGCTGGAAATGCGCAGATTCGCGCATGTAGATGCCGGTTGCATAACTGCTTGCAAATTTCCAAGTAAAGCTGGCTGGTATTTTAGATCGAGGTGTTCAAATGAAAATGATCACAATCAGTTCTTCCCGGAACTTATCTTCAGACTTGTTTATTTCTTTTTTCATTTCCCGGTATAATCAAGTCCCCGATGTCCTAGTTATGGCTGATTTTTCACAGTTATTTAACGTATTTGAGATTTATTAAGCTTAACATTCGAGGTAGGCCTGTATGTAGCATCCTCTTGCATTGCTTAGAGCTGAGGCTGTGTTGCACTTTTTGCCGTTTATGTACAACTGCATAATGAGGAGCTCCATAACTTGTACTCTTCCCCAAGTATAATTAGAATGATCAAGTCAAGGAGGATGAGGTGGGCAGGGAATGTAGCAGGAATTGGGAAGAAGATGACTGCATAAAGGATATTGATGGGAAAGCCAGAAGGAAAAAACACCACTAAGAAGACCAAGACGTAGGGGCGTGGATAATATTAAAGTGGATCTTAGAGAGATAGGATGGGATGGTATGGACTGGATCGATCTGGCTCAGGATAGGGACCAATGGAGGTCTCTTGTGAAAACGGTAATGAAGCTTCGGGTCCCACAAAATGTTGGGAAGTTCTTGAGTTGTTGCACAATTCGTGGCTTCGCAAGAAGGGCTCAGCTACATAAGTGAGTGAGAGTGATGCGAAACGTCGGTTTAATTATCTCTTGTCATTTTCTCGTTATTGTCGCCAGACGTTTTGTTTCGAGGCATCTGCATTAGAGAAACGAAACAGTAATACATTGAGCAGCGTATTCCTCCATCACAACAGCCTGTACACCTGATGAAGGCCGGTTAGGCCGAAACGTGCATGTAGTGATAATAAAGAGAATACGAGTGAATACTAACCGACGTTGCGCATAGACGGCAAAAAGTGGAACGCAAAGTCAGATGTATATATAAACTCAAATTGCGTTAACATTTTCATATATCCTACAGGCGTTTGGATAATCACTGTAATGCAGCACTTAGATACTCCACGAAACTATGTATTAGAGTAATAAAAATCTCTCTTCTCATATCTGTAACTAATCCCCGAATAGTGGCAGTTTATGGTAATTGGTGTTTCAGGTGGCTTCCAAAAAAATTCAGTTTATGGCCATAATTAAATTATTCTGGGCATTAAAAATCAGTTAAGCAGCGTTTGGTTTCTCGAGATTATGATATCCTGTACAAGTGCCCTTTCTGAATATTTCTGTAAATCCTCGGACGATGCAGCCCTTAATCAGTGGAAACTAATCTTAATGTCCCCTCGTGTCAAAAAAGTAAAAAAGAAACAAATGTGGTAGCGTAGTTGGTTGAGGGGCTATGTTACAAGCCGAAAGGTCGCGGGTTCAAGTCCCGATGAGGTCATTGGATTTTTTCAATTAACCTAATCCTTCCAGCCGCACTATGGCCCTGGGGTTCACTCAGCCTCTAACAGAAATGAGTACCAGGAATTAATTATATAATTTTCCTGGGAAGTAAAGCGCGGCCGGCTCGTAAGGCTGACAACCTCACCGCCATCTTTGAGCCGATTGTCTAGATAATGTGGGACCCTCAACGTTTCACAACCCTATGGGCCTTCAGGGCCTGCTACAGGGATAGCTTTACTTTTACTATCACTTGACATCGGTTCCTCTGCTAAGTGAACATAGTCTTTAAGCTGGTCATGCTGGTCGACAGTGGCAGGCATGATAAAAAATATGCGGTATTTAATAAATTTATGGCGCAGATTTTTTATTCCTGATGAGGTCGATGCATTTTTCAATTAATCTAACTCTTTCAGCCGCACTATGGCCCTGGGGTCGACTCGGCCTCTAACAGAAATGAGTATCACATATCTTCCTGGGGACAAAAGGCGGCAGGCGCGTAAGACTGACAACGTAACCGCAATTTATGAACCTACTAACTAGAAAATGTGGGAACCTCGATGTCTCACAACTCTGTGGGCGTCCACTGTCTGTTCCAGGGATGTCTTTACTCTATATTTCACACATTTAAGCGGTGGAAAGTTAGGCTGTTGGTATAAATTGAGAAGTGACCTTCGGAACTTGTCCTTATTTCTTTAATGCTGAGGGATATTACTCAAATCCTATGTAAATAAACGGAGATGAAAATTAGCCGAATACATGTGAATATAAGCCACACACCTTTCCACACTTACCGTGATATGATCTGATAAGTCAGACCAGAGATAGTTTAGCGAGTTGCCCGTCAGCCGTAATCCCAACTTCTCGTCAGAAAGGTTGTCACGTAGGGACTATTGCCGCGGGGGTTACTTAGAAAAAATCTCTGGACGCGAGTCTCGAGGGACTTGACGCCAAGACGAAGTGATTTACCGTAAACTGCCAGACTTTGGACTTGCAGTCCTTGGTAGTTGACGGCCAGTGAGAGCCATTGATAGCTAGTGATGCTATGAGTTTGTTGAGAGTCGACAGTTGAGTTAGTTGTGAGACAGTCGCCAGTCGGTAAAAACGTAAGCAGAGGACATTGTTGGGAGCCGTTATCCAGGCAACGGCTAGTGAAGGCATAAAAGACTGGCTTGCGTGGTAATGATATTTAGAGTGCGTGAATTAGTTATTATATTACAATTACTAGTAGTTGCGAGCTATAAGAATTCATTAAATTCAGTTATCATTCCAAACCCCTTTTCTAGTCACGGACATGTGACAATATGGTCAGTGGCTTTGAGCTCTTAGACAGCATCACGGGACAGCAGAGTTGAGTTTACCTATGAAACAAGGAGTTTGAAATCTTTATTTTCTGCCTTCTTTCATTTTTTTTTTATTTTCTGTTCGCACCCCAACTATTTTCCTACAAGGACAAAGGATGCAGTGCATGTCGACTCCGAATAACGGCGAGATACTTTTAATTTAAGGAGCTTTGTATGGAGTCGTCTCTGAACCCAACCTTCATCAATGTTGCAACATCGTGTCTTCCCTAGTCATCCATTTTCTTTGTGAATGTAAAACCTCTAATGAGTATATTCATTCATGTACGATATGAAAGGACTTTCATTTGACCGTCAAGCTTGCTTCAGGGCCCTCATCAACAGTGAACTGCACACGTACCATAGCCTGTGATTTATTAAAGGGAAGTTGATGAATTCTTACGAGGCGAAAGATGAGTCTTACGAGACCTGTGGTCTGTCTTACATTCTTACTGCCATATCAGCTGGCTACAGAAGTCTCTTAATGTCAGTAAGGGCGGAACAAATGCCTGTTTCCTTGTTTTAACTCGCTTCATTTTATAGGGAACTCTGCAATCTTATGAGATCACAGTATTGCTTCTATGTGCATATGTCTCCAACGACAAAATCTCGAGCCTTAGAGACATTTATATCGTTACGTGAGTTTAGTGCGTGTCTATAGATGAGGTTTCGATTGGTAATCAGATTTATTGCACACTTATGGAACTCGTTACTGAAAGTAACTGTAGCGCTATCGCTAATTCTCACTTCACAAATCACTTTAGTACACACTAAGTCTTCTCAGTCTCTTGCCGTCTTGCGAACTTTCACCCTTCACCATGGGTTCTCGAACTGTCCCCGGCCTCAGCTACCAGCTTCTCACGGAAACAGCTCACAATAACTGAACCTCAGCAGTTCCCTAACTCACGAACTCATCATTAACTCACCAACAAACTCTCACAAACTTGTTCTTCTTATAACATCACGACAGGGACCGCGTAGAAAACACCGCTTACCATTATTGTTCTACCCCCTTGTTGCCGTAGAAACATGCGTGTTTGAAGTGTAGTTACTTAGTAACGACTGATCTATAGTTGCTTCTTTTCGCGGTCGTTCCCTAGCAACCAATCCACATGCCACAATATATGTACTACTATGAAGCCCTTTACATTTCAACGGGAAGTTTGATAAAACTAGACTTCATAAAGAATTCTTAACGTGAGTCACTTAAATACGTGTGCGTTTATACTAAGAAACTAAATGTAGTACCCTTTAAACGACAGTGTTCTGCTTCTGTGTAGATGAAATTTTAAGCAGAGCTTGCAAAAACTGTCCAACCTCTTCTCTTCTCCAACTTGGAACAGAGCAACACAATGTCTATTATCTAGTTGACTCGGAAACAGCGGAGATGCATTCAGTTCAGTCACAAGTTTACCAACTTCAGCTCTCAGCTGTGGAGTGATGCGATCTCGACAGGCATTTAATGAATCTCAGTGCCATTAGCACCTGTTACTTGGACGTTATCACCATAGACAGCATTTCCTCCCCTCCATGAACATTTTACCATCTCCCTTTGTGTTAATACGCAGATGTACATATTTGTGCATGGCTTCAAATGTAACAAAACCGCGGGACTATCGAAATAGCCAATTTCCGTCTGTACCTGTTGGACAACAGAAGTTGGAGTTCCAACAGATGAAATCTCTGAGACAGATTGGCAGCCTTTTCAAGGTGTCACCGAACAGGTTTGTCTTTAGGTAATGTTCCAAGCTTGTATTCGGAAGGTCCTCGTTTTGAATCTCGGCTACGACAGAGATTATCCTGCCAGAAATGTCGTGATTTTCCTCATTCCCTCCAGCCAGGCGCTTGGATGGAACCTTGATCAGGTCACGACCGCTTCTGTCACCCTACAATCGGGCATCGATAATAAAGCGCCGTTAAACAGCCCAGAACAGGAATAGCGACCGAGACAGTCTCTGCTCACTTAGAATGGGAACCCAAAACTCCCCAAGATACAGATCAGGTTACGGGTATTACAGACCTAAAGGCAGGAGAGAACTGTAAGAGACAAAATGAGAGACGGTCAGACCAACATGGAGTCTGGGAACGTGTCCTGGAGATCCAGTACTTATTTGTATAAAGAGACTTCTTTGGCTTCTACATATAAGTCCTTCGTTAATCTAGTTTTGCATACTGTGGCATGTGGACTCGTTGCTAGGGAATGATAACAAAACGAACACCTATACCACTACCCTTATTGGGGAACGACCCCTGTACAGCAAAAGAGGAATGGTGTTTTCTGTGCCGTCCGCACCGAGATGTTACGCGCAGGACATGTTAGTGAGAAGTGCTGGAGCCAAGTTGTTGTGAGAAACTGGAAAATGAGGCCGTGAACCGTCCAGGAACTGAGAGTAAGGGGAACGTCTACCTTTGGAAGCCGTCTACCAAGTAACGGCAGTGAAGACGTGACTGTGGACACTAGTATGTGTGTATCTGTGTGTATTGCATAGTGTAGTCATGCACTGTATCAATGAGTCCAATAAATCCAGCCATAAATCCAAACCCCGTCTACAGTGACTCTATCACGTGACAATATATTGAATCTGGAGTTCATTAAATATGTATGGCATCAACAGTGGTAATTGATTTTCGGCAAAAGTCAAGAGTAAAGTGCCGTCTGAAGCATAGGTACGTCTCTCACTCCCGCCTACTAGTCCATCCCGTAATTACTACTAAAACAGTGATTTCTGTAGCTGGGGGCGAAATGAGAACATCCCAGAGAATCATTAGCTTTTATGTACTGAGATTAGAAACTTACATTACCGAACTCCAGTTTCAGCATCCGAAGTCTGTGATGTGTAAATAGTGTCACATGATAGCGTAACTATAGACGGGGTTTGAATTGGTAATTGGGTTTATTGAACACTCAGAAGTCGTAACTATACATAACTATAGCGCTATCAGTAACACACACATTTTGCAGTTCGCTACAGGACGTACTAACTCTTCTCGGTCTGCTGTGTCTTCGCCAGTCGTTGCCCGGCAACGAATCCTAACAGTATCCTTTGCTTAGATTCTCACGTTCTCACTGGCTGAGGACTGTCTCACAACTAACTATATTTTAGATTTGTCCTGCTTATAACACCTTGGGATGAACCACACGGAAAACACCTCTCCCCCATTATTGCGTCACGTAGCTGTCGCTCGGACTGCAAAGAGAACAATGCTTTCTAGTTAATCCATTGGTGTTAGGAATATGTAGCAACAGCGGTTGTTTAGAGAGTCGTTACTTAACGGCTCTACATGCTGCGGTATGAATATATATATAAACTAAGGTACATTTTAGACTGGCACAGACCACCAAATTATATTTATGCCTGCTTACGAAATTAGTCACATTAGAGTAAGTAGAAACGTGTCTTTTCATGGCGAATTCTAAGCTTTCCTTTCTATGCCCGTACACTACAGCAAGGAAGGTTACAATATAGTCTTGTAGTTTTAACCAAAACATTTCATAGTAATTTGTAGGACCCAAAACATACATGACTGTTTTGCGGGAGTTGGCGACCGGTGTGTACGATTGCTAGGTATAAAGAGGCATGGTACATCGAGGGTCCGGTGTACGGAGAGACATGAGTTCGAGAGAGATGTTTCCTTGGTTTATCAAATTAGCTTCAGATGGAAGGGTACCGTAGCACATAATTTGTATAACGTTCACTGTGTAATATTCCCTGCTCCATATTATCCCGTTAATAAACAGGTGAAAGTTGGTTCACATAGAGAAATACCGCGAATTATGCCGACAGTCATATCGTCCGCTGTTTTACTAAGTGCTATACGGAATGTGACAGTTCGTCCTTTTAGTATGCTCTGTAGCATTACAGTGAAAGGAATTTATAAAATGCATTCGCACATTCGCATGTTGGGCCTGTTTCAGAGGGATGTGGTAAGAAAAATATCTGCAAAAGTAAAATTAGGATTACATTTCATCAAATGCTACAGTGTTTTATGTAAAATGAGGCCTTTACATGTTTCGTCCAATGACGGCTGCCATCGAAAAGCGAGCAACATTTCAAAGAAAATGTTTCACATACACTACATGCATCTGTTGCAAGGGTTAAAGCACTAGTATTTGAAATATTGTCACGTAATTGAGTGACTATAGACGGTGTTTTGTATTGATAATTGGATTTACTGAACTCTTACAGATCCATGACTATCAGTAATTATAATCCTTGCACTGGTTCACACTTTACAGTTTACTATAGCACATATTTTAGTCTTCTCATATCTGCTGTGTCTTCAGCAGTCGCTGTCTAGTAACGGCTTTCAATGGCGGACGTTACCCTTACTCTGGGTTCCCGAACTGTCCCTGTGCCTCAGCTACCAATTTCTAACAGCAGCAGCTCACAGCGACTNCTTCTCGAATTAATGCACTGTTAACTGAAGCGTTAAGTCTGTCGCATGAGTTGAGTCCTAGAGAAATGTAATTAAAATTACTTTTGCTGTATGCACTGATTATACGTACGTACATTGACATTTCATGTTAACTTCCGGTAGGAAGACACAGCAAAACTAAGGAGAGACGGCGTTTCAGGCCATGTACGAAATGAAATGATGTATTTTACGCTGTTGGCCACTGGCACGTGACGTCAGCACAAGATGACGAGAGGCACGGAACCTCTGCAGGAGAGTGCTGATGTTACTAAAGAATCATATGATTAAACAGTTGTATCAGAATACTGTCTTCTGGGATATAACTCTGTGCAGTCAGCTGATAGTCCAGCGTTTCGGAGGAACATATTCCCTCCATCTTCAGGGTCGAAAAAATAAACCGAGCAAGAAGCCAGCGTGAAAGCAGGTGGTGAGCTCTCCAGGGAGGAATCCTCCTCAGATTACTTTGCAGTCTGCTTTCACGCTGGTTTCTTGCTCGGCTTATTCTTCGACCCTGAAGATGGAGGCGATATGTTCCTCCGAATTATCAGAATTGATAAAAAGTTTAACACCGGCTCATCCTGAAGTTACGGGGTTCGAATCTTGGCAAGATACCCGTTATTCTGACTGATATTTTCGCTGCTTTTTTTCCGTTTCTGCTCTTTGATTCCAAGATAATGCCCTTATACACAACATGAATTTTCTTCTGTCATCATTGTTATGGCATTCAATGCTGAATAACCACTTCAGCTGATTTAACGTCATTAAATATCGTGCCATCTTGACATGTAATATGCAGCAGTCTCTAGGGGAATCTAAGGAGTTGTTTCATGTTTGAGAGTTGGCAGCTCTGTACTCATGACTTTATATAGAACCTCCATTAAATATTGATTTTATGAAAGCAGGTAGTCCTACGGCGGTGTGGCCTCAGTGTTAGTCCTATGTAAATAAAGGTTAAGCACAACGGCAGTGAGACATCAAGTCTCCTGCAGAAACTGCACGTTTAAGCAAGTCTCTGGTTCAGTGCAGTGGAGTTCTTACAGAATGTGGCAGCACTGTATAGTCCTGTAATCGCTTCCATATCATGCCATTTTATGAAGAGCAATACAATAAGCGAAGTGACAATAAAATTATTATCGTATTATTTTATAGCATAGTTCATACAGTTATACTCATGGATATTCTTTTCGAAGCCATACTCTCTTTATTTTTTCCTTGGCACTACAGCCCCAGTGGGCCTAGGCCTACCTCCATGAACTTCTCCGTTCACTTCGGTTTTTCTAGATCTTACACACTCGGCAGGACTCCTTGGGCGGGTGATCAGCTCGTCGCAAGGCCTCTACCTGTACACAAACACAGAAAAACGCGCACACACAAACTGAACATCCATGCCCTGAGTGGGATTCGAACCCACGATCCCGGTTTCCAAGCGAACGAAGACAGTGCATACTCTCTTTAGCCTATATAAATTAATTCATTAGAGCCATCTCGGATATATTCTGATTTCGACTCATGTTTCTTTACTTCACGTGAATGTTTACATTACAGTATAAGCTGTTATATATAATTATTCCGCAAATGTATATGTGGGAGTTAAGAAAGATTTACCGTAATCCATGGAAACACTGCGGAAGAACTGCCTGGATTAACGTCGAAGTAGGACCTTCGGACCGCTGCAGAGCCAGTGAGATCAGAACTGGCCATTATCCGAAGGGGAGTCAGTAAATATGTCTCAAATGGATTCTGTACCAACTTTGTCACTTGAACTATAAATACCGGTATTAGAAACAGTACGTAATATCTCTTTCTTATCAACAGTTTTGGAACTGTTCAGTGAAATAGCTCTACCTCGGATACAGTTCGGAATAGAACACATGTACACTTAACTGTTTTGCTTAGAATGGATCATACTGTGACCTCCCTTAATATTGACCTTTCCTTCTACGAGACACTGTATGTGTTTACGACGTATACAATAGACACACACAAAACACGAATTAGGTTGTAAGAGCAACATTCCACAACTGAATACTTGCAGCTATATGCTGTTTCATATATTCACATATTCACTGGTTGTAACAGGATTCTCAAACATAATACTTAGAAACCGAACCGGCTGGCGCAGCGGAAACGTTGCAGACTAATATTAGAGACGTGCTTGGTTCGAATCTCGGTTCCGAACTCGAATTATCATGACAATTTTCACGATTTTACTCGGCTCCTCCAGCACAATGCCAGCCAAAACCGTTTGACATGTTATTCACCACTTATCATACCATTCGACCCTTTAAAGTGTAAGACACTAGAAACGCCGGAAAGTTCACTTTACAACACATCTTGGAGGTTATAGTTAGTTATAGTTCTTCTCTTGTTACATGACATAGCCATAGCTCGAGCCGCGTAGATAACACCATTCCTCTGTTGTTGCTTATGGACATTGCCTAACAACGGCCGTTGTTTACAGAATCATTACTTATGTGGTTCCTACATATTCACTGCTAGGCAACGGATGTGTTTTGTGTGCTGTGGTCCGACCAAAGGCTATATACGGAGATACCAACGATAATTGACAGTTCACTTGTCAGTTGAAAGTCAGTCTGCGAAGAGAAGGCTTTATGTACATATACATATACATATTTATATATTTATATACATATGTATATAACAAAGAGAGGAAGTTTTTCCCCCGGGGGATTTGTTCGCCGGTAGTAACCCTCGATTTTAATCCCAAGGCCGAAGAGCACCAACATATGTACTGACTTCTGACAAGTTCGTCAGTACGCATCGAATGTTTGNGAAGAAAAGGGAAGATTTTCAAGAACGTATCCATTTTGTGTTCAGACTACCTTAAATTATCCTAGTTTTAGACAACAAAAATATGTTAATATACCACTTCTTAATTTATTTATAAATGTGCCATGATAAGAAATCGTCACCTTTTACCAATATGACGTATTATTACGTGTATGAGTGGATATAGATGGGGTTTGGATTGATATTTGGACCTACTGAGCACTAAGAATTACAAGTAACTATAGCGCTAACGCTAATTCACGCACACTCTGCACTTCACTACAGAGCACACTAAGTTTTTCAGTCTGATGTATCTTCACCGGTTGTCGCCTGGTAACGGCTTCCAACGCCGTATTTTCTCAGCTTCTGTGCCCACGTCTTTACTGTCCGGCGACTGCCTCACAACTGACTTCTACTCTTCTAACTGCAGTCTCAAGACTCACAACCCCAGCTGCTCCTTATATAGCATCAGCACGGACCGTACAGAAAACACCCCTCCCAGCAGTTCTTCTCTTGTTACATGACATAGCCATAGCTCGAGCCGCGTAGATAACACCAGACCTTTGTTGTTGCTTATGGCCATTGCCTAACAACGGCCGTTGTTTACAGAATCATTACTTAACAACTGGTCTGCATGCTACAATATATTTCAAGTTCTTTTCACATGAGACACACATCATAGCTTTCCTCAACCCCGTTCTCTTCGTTCTTTCCCCCCAAAGGGATCTTGGAACAGAATGTCGGACAGGCGCCATCTCCTCGTAACACGCCGCTTCTGGTTGCTAAGTGATCATCTTCAGGATCATGTTGAGGCACTTGAGCATTTACTTTGGCTCCAACTGAGCCATCTCATATTAGAGCCACCTGTTGCCTACTACTGATTTATAAATATAGTGACATGTAGACCCATTGCTAGGGATCGCCTCGGTAGACAAGCCCGTAACGTTGCGCAACCAACAATAGAGTATATCCATCTCTAGGCAAGGCCCGCAATACGCGCGCGCGCACCGGTGTCGCAAGAAGTGTCTTTATGTGGTTCGTACATATTCACTGCTAGGCAACGGATGTGTTTTGTGTGCTGTGGTCCGACCCAAGGCTATATACGGAGATACCAACGATAACTGACAGTTCAGTTGTCAGTTGAAAGTCAGTCTGCGAAGAGAAGGCTTTATGTGTGCTGTAGTTACAGTGATACTGTTATAAATCCGTTTCCAGGATAAGACTAGTGAAGAATGAGAAGACTTAGCGTGTCCTAGTGATCTGGGAAGTGGATAGATCAGCGATAGCGCTATAATTGATTTTGATTAAGAGAGACTGTAAAAGAGGGCGTTGAGAAATGCAGTCATCCAACCCAAAACCCATTATTATTAGTCACGGAATCATAAACACGTGACAATACATAGAGTATGTGTATATATATATGTATATAACAAAGAGAGGAAATTTTTCCCCCGGGGGATTTGTTCGCCGGTAGTAACCCTCGATTTTAATCCCAAGGCCGAAGAGCACCAACATATGTACTGACTTCTGACAAGTTCGTCAGTACGCATCGAATGTTTGGTTGCGGATTGTACCGACTAAACATCAGTGCTGCGCCTACACTTTTGTTGATGTACTCGTAGTTGTGATTTGCGATTTCCTCAGTAATGTTTGTTCATGGGCTAATAACTTTTTGGGTCATACGGCCGTGCTCACTGCACTGGTACAGCGATATGACCCAGAAAGTCATCACTCTACAAACACCGATAGTTTTTTGTTGCTTTAAAGTATAACAACATTGATGAAAGCTCTACTTCGATCTGTCTGCTGTAGATATTGTCAAGTTTATGGAGTATGAATATAGACGGGGTCTGGATTGGTAATCGAATTTATTGCACACCCACACAGCTCGCGACTACAAGTAACTATAGTGCTATTGCTAATTCACACACTTTACAGTTCCCTAGAACAGTGCTTCTCAACCGCCGGGCCGCGGCCCGGTACCCGCCCCTCATCTTATTAAAAAAAAAATTACCGGGCCGGGGTCTCACGAAGGCTGAGAACCACTGGTCTAGAGCATACACTTAAGTCTTCTCAGCCTGCGGTGTCTTCACCAATCACCAGGTAACGGCTACCAACGGCGGACGTTCCCCTTCCTCTGGGTTCCTGAACTGTCCCCGACCTCAGCTACAGCAAATCTCGACTGACCAACTAACTCTCTGAATCTAGACTTGTACTGCTTATAACATCTCGGCACAGACCGTGTAGAAAACAGCGCTTCCAATTATTGTTGAACCAAATTATTTTCATGCAATTATTGCGTTCGTGGAAACAATTTCGAAGCCTTTATTTAGCAACGGTTGTTATATGTTTGCTTGTTTCGCCATTGATTTGCCTACCACTGGGTCTGTATTCCAAAATATGTTAAAACTCAACACAAGTGAATCATCATTATTATTATTTATTATTATGTATAGGTCCACGTTTTCTTGACCTTGGCGCTAGTTGGAGGTGAGTGGTCAGCTTCAGTGACGGCCGCTTCACCACCGGTGAAAGACCCCCCCCCCTTT
>NW_019720560.1:824447-894354 GCF_002891405.2 Cryptotermes secundus
ATTAGATAGTAAGAATTCATATGTGATCCCTGTTCGTGGCTTATAAAATGTTCCTCCAAATCACCTACGTCGAACGCTACGTACTTCCTTCTTTGTTACTGACCTACCCGTAAAGTCGCCAATGGAGGGGACTAAAAGCTCAGATTAAGTGTAGCGTCGTGTGACAAGATGAATTGGGAAGTGGTCGTGACCTATTTCGAGGTAATATTCCAGCATTTGTCTGGAAGAATTGAAGAATAGAACACGAAAGGGCTCAGCGCCCTGGTCTAAATTCGAGAGGAACATTTGCCGAATACAGTCACAAATGTCACCACCTAAGTCAGCAACATGTTCGGTCTGTACCCGTTCTTGAAGTCCGCCATCTTGCTGTGTATGACGATAAATAGCGATTCATCTTGTAAGCATCATCAGGTGGTTCGACGCTGTGTATCACAGCGATTATCAATTTACATTCGTTAATAGGTACTTCGTGCAGGAACTTCCAGGAAGGTTTCACAGTTCATGCAGAAGCGATATTTAAGCTGCTTTGTTTTCTGAACCCTCCTTCCTGGTGAAATATGGCTCTGGGGTCGACTCAGCCTCCAACAGAAATGAGTACCAGGAATCTTGCGGGGGGTAAAGGGCCGCCGGCGAATAAGGGCGACAACCTCACTGTCATTTGTGAGCCACTTTTCTAGGAAGACTCGACGTCTCACAATCCTGTGGGCATCCACGGCGTGTTACCTGAGCTTAAGACTTCTTACTTCTAAGAACATTTTGAAAAGCGATAAATTACAATTCGCGCTTATTTTAAATTAAACAAAATCTTGTGATGTGTAGACCCGTTGCTGAGCGGCGATTCTATTAACAACAACCGTTGCTTGGTAACGGCCAGTAAATACGTCAAAACCCCGGCCTATCAGTAGACAACCGCCCACAAGAGCAATAGGGAAATTGTTGGAAACGGCGTTTTCTGTTCGGTCTGTGCAGAGAGTTTTTATAAGCAAGACAATTGAGGGTGAACCAATTAGTTGAGTATTGGCAGTCCAGCTGAGCTCGGCAAGGGAGGCCAAGAAGAAATGGCGCTGTAGCTTAGTTGATAATTCAGCGAGTTCATTTGCTGGATGTTCGCTGGACAGGAAGTACCCGAGAACGGGAAGTTGAAACTCCACTTTTGAAAACCGATGCTGGGCAACGGATTTTAAAGACATTGGAGGCTGGAGACAACTTAGTGTTTGCATCTGTTATTTGTAAAGTGTGGAGCTTAGCGGTGACCCTGTAATTACATGTAGTTCCGAGTTGTGTCAATAAATCCAACACCCGTTCATACCCCGTCTATGATCACGCACCTCTAAAACGTTAAAGTGTTACGATTAACCGTAAGAATGAATCCACGAATAGAGGGGGAACAGTTACAATAACAACAAAATAACCGTGATGAACACATTAACTTCTTAAAACCTAGCAATAATATGAAACAAGAAAACCTTGAAAAGAAAACAATAGGGATAAGACAGCGAGAAAATATGAAGTTTGTGAAAAATAAAGTCACTTATGGCTCCGTGACTAATAATAATGGGCATTGGATTGTTAATTGGATTTATTGATCACTATTTGTACAATCTCTCTTAATCACAATCAATTATAGCGCTCTCGTTATTATGAACACTTCACAAGTCGCTAGGACAAGCTAAGTCTTCTCAGTCATACCTATGACATGCATACATGTACATATGTTCATACAAAGCTTCATAATAATTTCCTTAGGTTTCAGATATGAAAGTCGGCAATCACGAAATATTACGGTGTGTTTGCTTTGTTCACTGTCCGGTAAGTTGCGGACGGTGAACAAGAGTCAAAAACGCAGTTATCCGCAGAGTTACACATCATCGTCAAGACCCTTCGAGATCTTCGATAAAGGCAAAGTTGTACTTAAACCAAACTCACCTCATGTCTTAAACTGCCTTAACTGTTACATACTGCTTTAACTTTTTAAATAATTTCGTGTCATGTGATCTCTAAACGTGTTATCCACTACATTATCTAAGGTTTATAGTGTTCCCTAGTCTCTCGACGGGGTACGCCCGGATGATGTGTTGAAACACGTTACGACTGCTTCCTCCCAAATCCCTTCCCACTTATCTTTAATAATCCCTGTTCGGAACAACATAAGCTCACTAGATAACTACGTGCAATAAATAACTTATTAACTAATTCATACTAGACAACGTCCAGACCGACTCTGGGGCCCACCCAACCCCCTATAGGATGGATACTGTGGGTAATGCGGCAGGATCCTGAAGCTGACCACTCACTTCCATCTAATGTCGAGGTCGAAAGAGTGGAGCTATACCTCCACTCCCCCATATGTCTTCATGGCCTAGTGTTTAACTAATTAACCCCAGGGACGTACTTATGATGCAGAAGGATTCAAGCGGAAGTAAGAAATAAACACAAAATATATTGGAAAATATTGTCGCATACAGATGGTACTGAGATGCGATTCGCGACCGTCCTAATAAGTTTTCAAACAACTGAGGGGTTATAATGCCACTTTGTTTGGTCAGTGTGGTCCCGAGGATCATTCTGCGATTGTACATTTCTGTCTTCGTGTTTCCGCTTCTCACCGTCTTTGTGCAACATTCACACTTCAAAGCCTTCGTCTCCTCTCATTATACAGCACTTCATGTTTCGACCTAATTTGTCATCATCAGGTATACAAGAAGGCACCTTCTGCTCTGTTATAACGCTGTTCTGCTTATCGTTTGAAAGTAAAATTCTTCTAAAATTTAAAAAAATCTGAAATAAAATATTTTAAAAAACTCTTAAATCTAAAAGTACTCTAAAATAAAATATTTCAAAATATTCTAAACTCTAAAAATACTCTAAAATAAAATGTTATAAAATATTTTAAAATCTAAAAGTACTTTACCGTAAAATGTTTTCAAGCACATTAGATCAAAACTGAAAGCAGAAGCAAGCATGTTCCTGCAGTCCAACAACTTTTGCACCTGACGATGGCCAGTTAGGCCGAAACAACGAGAGACGAAGAAATGAGTTGCACGAAGACGCCTGGAAGCGGAAACACGGAGCTCCCAGTGCAACAGGATGCTGCAGTATAATATTATGTACTAATTTTCTGCTATTAGTAACGTCATACCAAAATGGAAGCTGTGGGAATTTTGGCATTCGAACTTCACTAGCGCCACTTGATGCATAGACGTGTGGTTTCGTGAGGTAATAATCACTGGAAAATATACAACTTTTTTTTTTCTAAAATTATATTTCTTTTTAAAGTAAAATAAAATAGAACATGGTGAGCTGAGAATTATATATTTGGCTTGCGAGTCGGTGATGATAAGGGACAAATTTTCCTTTACGTGTAAGTAGTGCCTATCGAACCAGAAGGGACGCAGGTCCTGTCATCATAAAGCTCATGTTTCCAGCGTCTCTGAGGCCGCTGTTTGTGGCGGTCTGCGACTTCCCTTGCACACGGCTTTTAATTCGGTAGATTCGATTAAAGCTTTTTCGCAGGTTGGTCGAATGAGTTACATTCAGTTACTGTCTCATATAATGTGATTCTAAATTACTGTCGGGGTTCCATAGCCTGTAATCTTCAAACCGGAAATAACAAAATAAAACTGATAATGGAATATAAAAGTGCGTGTCAAAACATTTTATTTGGCAACGCTGTACTGGCCGCATTGGGGTCTTGGAGGAAATTTAAAGTGTTATTTTTTTGTTTCCGGTTTGAAGTTTATAGGCCACGGAAACGCCGACAGTAATTTAGAATCAGCCTGTATGACAAATTGCCCACTGTACTCGTGGGTGCAAGGGACTTGACGCCAAAACGAACTGATTGGAAGTAAACCGCCAGTCGTAAAGTAACTTTGAGCTTCTTGTCTAGTCAGTTGAGACTTACAGTAGTTACAGTGACCTTTGGAGTGTGTAACTCAGTGAGTCGGTTGTAATTACTTATAGTCACGAGACTTAAAAATTCCAATAAATCCTATTACGAATCCATACCCCGTCTATAGCCACTCAGTCACTAGAAAATGCAAAGAAATATGTTTCCCAACCTTCGCGGCCCTCCTGGCTCCCGTCTTGCAGCTCCGCTTAGTTCCTTCTTGTTGCCAGGCAACCGTTGGTAGTTAGGTCCATTGTTTATCTTCCGTCAAAACTGCAACACTACATGTTTCGGCCTCAAACGGTCATCTTCAGGTGTTTTTATGTTACAGATATTTTACTAAAACTGTGTTAAAAACTGCTCCAGGGTTAAAATCACACGCTGTAGTCTTCTTAAGTAAAACGAGATGAAATCTTCTAAAATTTCTGTTGCATATTATTTCACCTCACCCGGGGTGTCGTCATTTTCGTAAATATATCAAGCTGTTTTTCTCGGCAGCTTGCCCCTCATGTTCGTGGTCTAGTTTCAGTTTTTGACTGGCATCTGTAATTTTTAATTCCTATATTAATGTTGTTTTCTATTTGTTATTATTATTATGTTATGTTTGTTTACTTTTTGTACTCACACGCTCCTCCACAGCGCGTGGTGTTGTCTTTACTAGTGCCGATGCGGTGTAATTGTTCCTGTATTTATATGCTCTGACTGTGAGGAGTGTGCAGAGATGTGGGGAGGTGTAGTGTTATGTTGTGTGGTTTTGTATAGTATTTCAAATATAGAGTTGTGTGTGTCTTTTTTACTAGTTTTGTAAATATAGTATATGGTAGCTCTGCAATAACTCGAAATAAGTAACTATCGACTCTCTTCAAATTCTTACGGTAATCACCACTCAGTATTATGTCCCTGTTCCCTTCGACGCTGTCTCACCTCTGGAGCTGAAGTAACGCTGTTACATAACCTGAAAATAAATCTTTTGTGCGTAGTCGCAGAACATGCAATTAGGGAAGACGTGTATGACCGTAGAATTCGAAGGGCTGTGCTGACAGAAGCCCCGGAACTGTACCGCGAACCAGGGGCTCTCGAGAGGTGCAGCTTATCTGTAATTGCGATTCCTGCAGTTTTAATTAAGCCGCGCAATTATGACACAGGACTTCTTGCCCTCTATAGCCTTTCCAGGAGACAAACAGCAGATTAACTGTTGTACGCAAATGTGCAGACAGTTTGTGCTCAGGCAAACCGACATCCACTGGTAATGTTTCGGGGGCACGCGGTAGCGTAGTTGGTTGAGGCACTATGCTACAAGCCGGAAGTTCGCAGGATCGAATCCCGATGAGTTCATTGGATTTATTTTTCAATTTACCTAATCCTTCCAGGCGAACTATAGCCCTGGGGTCGACTCAGCCTCTAACAGAAATGAGTACCACGAATATTCTTGGAATGTTCTTGGGGGTAAAGGGCGGCCGGCGCGTAAGGCTGACACCCTTGCCTCCATCTACGAGCCGATTGTCTAGAAAATGTGGGAGCCTCAACATCTCACAACCCTATGGGCATCCACAGCTTCTTACAGGGATACCTTTACTTGTTATTTTACTGGTAATGTTTCAATTGATTCTGGGGCGGAAAATCATCTCGACTAAATTTTGTAAGACATTGAAAGGTAATTACTGTGTTATGCCGATCATGGTGCCAGCGCAGTCTGAAACATGAACCGTCGTCGCCCGCTCGAACATTGGGGTCGTGGATTCGAATCCTACTCGAGACATGGATGCCTTTCTGCGATTAGTCCGAGTTTGTGCTGGCCTGTGTATATGTAGCGGCCTTGCGACTGGCTGATCCCCCGTCCAAGGATTGCTACCGATTGTCTATAGGATTACGAAACCGAAAAAGCGGTCATGGTCCAACAAAGGGCTGTAGAGCCACTGATGAATGAATTTCTATGCTACCCCATGCTTTAGCAATGAGCAACTCGGGTTGAAATTAGTAACGCATACAACATTTTTAAATTAATTATTTAACATTTATTTCTTGCAGAATTTCTGCTAAAATGTGGTTTCCAACATTTCGATTCGCACCACGCCATGTTAGCAATTTTCGATGCATGGAAATACTTCATAAAAGATACGTATACACACATACTTGTGATTAAAGAACAAGTTGGAGCGGCACGACCACAGTGAAATGAACTTTCTGCCAGGCGACAGGGCGTGACTCGGACCCCACTTGTTATTTGAAAATTCCGTCTGGCACGTTTTAATACTTTCTTCCGCACTCGTCCCGTCCCGGCCCGGCGTTTCTATTGGCCTCCTTGCATACGAGTTTTGGTGTTCGGTTATGGGATGAAGTGGAAATCGTTAGGCTGTAGTGCAGTGCTGCGTGAATTCTAGGAGCCAGACGTGAAGGCTGCAGATAAATACGCGTACGTACAGAACATACCACTAATGGAGTCACTGCTCTGCACGCACGTACGCACGCACACACACACATCGCAGTGGCCACGTATCGCTGGAAGAGAAATCACAGAAAACCTTTTTCTCAAATTTTATTCAACTAAGTACACGTAAGAAGTGTTATGTTTTTTTTTTGGGTGTAACGCCATGTGCTCAGTTGAAAATCAGGTGACCTTTCGGACGAAGACGTTGCCTCTATCGTCAGGGTTGAAGAGTAAAGCAAATTCTGCCTTGATTCCTGCTGGTTTTAGCTTGGTTTACACTTCAAGCCTGCAAATGCAGGCGACATTTCCTGCGAAACGTCGGTTGATTTTCTTTCTTGGAACAAAATCATGACGTAGAATGAAAATTATAGAAGACGAAACAAAATGACTTAAGTCTGTCTTAAGTAAGGAAGAATATTAAGCATGACTGTAAACGTAAAGCACAAAACGCGCGGTTACTGCACATCGCATGTTTACACCCATTAAAACGCCATTTTTACTTCGCCTTTAAGATATAAGTTAAACCTGCCGAATTCGTATATTTATGCCTTGTCCCTGGCTTCGCCGAGCTCAAGATTTCGAAATACTCGAATTGTCGTGCCAAGTAGGTACAACTTGGTACAGTAGTTGGTTGAGGCACCATGCTATAATGTTGGAGCCTCAACGGCTCACAGCCCTATGGGCCTCCACCGCTTGTTACAGGGATAACTTTACCTACCATGTCAAGTTTATATACTACTTTGTCTTGGCATTGTTTTTGTTTATGTGGTGTCATGACAAAGTTTTGTGAATTTATTGGGACAGCGCTGTGAAATAACTTTTGTTGTTATTGTATAGTACATGAAATTTATTTTTATATATGTGAAACTTATTTCATGTGTGTACTTAGGACTTATATGGACAACGACCGTATAAACTTATTTATGCATTAAAGCATTGCTTGAGAAAACTAATGAACTGTTTTGCAAGAAAAGTCGCTACTTATGGTCTTGTCTGTTTAGCCTTATACACTTGTTTCCGAGAGTACTCACACAGACTTCATTTATTTCAGTGCACCCTCATAAAAGCACAGTAACCTAAGTTTAAGATCTGCAGCTGTCCTTATGTGTTTTCGCAAAACTGTTATCTTCGTTTGTGGCAAATAAAAGTGTAATTTCTTAACAAGCTACGGTGAGGAATTGTTTCAGCTTTACTTAAAAATTTGCCAGTAGGAAGGTGAGGGAAAACCAGAAGGGAGTGAAATTAAACGGGACACATCAGCCGCTAGAGTATATAATTATGTGAGTCTACTGGCAGATAACATAAATACCATAAAGAACAACACACAGATTTTAATTGATCTAGAGATAAACGCAGAGAAACATAAATATATGTTGCTGTCTCGTCACCAGAATGTGGGCAAAAATCATGACGTAAAGACAGCTAACAGATGCTTTGAAAATGTGCCACTGTTCAGATATTTGGGAACGACAGTAACATATTAAAATTCCGTTCATGAGGAAATTAAGAGGAGATTAATTTCGGGTAATTCTTTCTACCATCAGTCCAGAAACCTTTCTTTTCTCGTTTGCTGTCTAGAAACATAACAATCAGAATATAGGGAACTATAATTTTGCCTGTGGTTCTGCATGGATGTGAAACTTGTTCTCTGACATTAAGGGAGGAACATAGACTGAGGGTGTTGAGAATATTTGGACCGAAGAGAGATGAAGTGACAGGAGGTTGGAGAAAAGTGCATAATGAGGAGCTTCATAACTTGTACTTTTCGCCAAGTATAAGTAGAATGATCAAGTGAAGGAGAATGAAATAGGATGTTGGTTGGAGAGCTAGAAGGAAAGAGACCACTTGGAAGACCAAGACGTAGATGGGTAGATAATATTCAAAATGGATATTAGAGAGATAGATTGTCATGGTACGGACTGAATTGATCTGGCTCAGGATAGGAACTGGTTCTTGTGAACACTACTGACTCATTGGGTTCCATAAGATGTTAGAAAGTTCTTGAGTAGCTGCATAACTGGCGGTTACTCCAGAAGGGCTCAGCTCTGTGAAGTTAGATAAGAACAAGTATTCTGTTTGAAGAACGAAGTTATTCGTGAAGGTTGGTGTGAAACAGCAGCTGCTTACCGACAGAGCAGTGGATGGTGGCATCTGAAACGGCTGTAGGTGAGAACATCTCGTGGCAGAATATAATTTCAGAATCGTGTTCTCATGTCCTGATTTTTAAACGTGGGGCCTTGTTGAGACTGATCTGCTGATTGATTCGTAGGCAATTTAATGAAGCCATTTCAACTGTATGAGTTATATACTGTGGAGATTATAATATATACAGATGATCATGAATTATGTGTAAGACAGCCCTGACTGATTTTAAGATATATTACCTTGTCTCACCTGGAGAAATTGAAGTAACAACCCCCGAGATTTTATCCTGCCACTTCCTGAATACCTTTGTAGCAGATTCGTGTAAAGCGACACAGTTTGGCTACCGCTGTTCTGCTTTTCTCCAGGGGTTACTCAGATCAGTGTGCCCTTTAATACGTGTTATTGACCGATTACAGATCGTAACTAAAAGTAACTAACAAGACTAACAGTCTAAGTAGTTTACATACTCTAAAGATCACTGTATCTGCAGCACACAATAGCCTTCTCTGGTTTTACTAGTCGTTGCCTGGTAGCGACTTCCAACAGCGGATGTTCCCCTTACTTTGAGTTCCCGAACTCGAGCCTCAGCTAACAGCTTCTAAAAGGAACGGCTCGCAATGAATGAACTGTAACAGTCGTCTCTCGCTCACTCACTCACTCACTCACTCACTCACTCACTCACTCACTCACTCACTCACTCACTCACTCACTCACTCACTCTCACACTCACTAACTCGCACTCACTCACCCACTCACCCACCAACTCTATTCCGCTCTACCCAGACTGCGCTAACCACTTCACTTCTGAACTGAACTGCACTGCACTCACTAGTTTTCCTGCTTATAACATCCAGGCACGAAACGCACAGAAAATATCGTTCCTTTGTTGCTGTATCCATTGTTGCGCGAGCAGCCATGGGCGCAGACCGCACAGAAAACACCGCTTTTCGACAAGTCTATTGGCCCGCTGTCCGCTGCCTGGCAACTGCCGTTGTGTCGATTGTTTCGTCGTCGTTGCCTAGCAACGGGTATATACGCCATAATATGTAATGTATGAAATGAAGGGTGTACTTACAGACGGTCGGCATCTCACAAAGAAAACAAAATGAAAGCTGTCTCAAACGAAGCTATTTATATCTGTCAGTCTCGTTCCGTTGCATACAGGTCCAACTTTGCTAGCATAGAACGTCACACAGAATGGATTTGAAATCCAACTTGTTACGGTGAAAGCCAAAGCCATTACACTTTTCTGTATATTCAGCGGGGAGTCTGTGTAATAACACTACACACGTCCTTTGTATAGCACACAGCGGAAACTGGGATGCGTCCCTTCCCTTCATATTGAAGACCAGCTCCGTAATTTTCTATATCCACCTCCGAATAATCACCATTCCTGCAGACACTGACAAAAGGAGTTGGCGTAGCGAAACGCAAAGAACCGCACTAAGAAGTAATTACAAATCTTTCACAGAAAAGATTATTTCGGTCAGGTAATATAAAATGTCTGGGCAATGTTTGTGTTTGCATTTGCAGTTCAGAATGTCTTCAGAAACTGAGGATTTGGGTGTAAAACCTTGTCTTCTTTTACCTTTTCGAAAAACAGGTATAAAAATCCATATCAATATAATTCACCTCTTCTTTCGTATCAGTATTAAATCTGTTCACTAAGACGGAAGGAACCGAAGATAGAGGGAACAGAAACCGAGCGAGAATATTTGCACTTGTAAGAAGCAACAGTGGATAATATTACAAAAGCATGTAAAATTCTTAAGTCAAATAAATCAACGCAGCTGAATGATTCGGAAATATTATCCACATTTGGTAATTGGCAATGTTTGCAATATATTGATCGGAGAACATCATGGATATAGGCCACATGAGAGGTAAGAAATAGACGGAAGATTAAATTGGACTTATATGAATAATTTATAAAACTGGGAATTGGAATGTTAAGTGCCTCTCGTCTGTCATATTCTCTGTTCCATTCGGTTCTTCATATCATGGCTACGTCGTTTCAGTATTGTGCAGTCAGCCTCTACAGGTTAGTCTAACTCTTTGTCGCAAATCTTTAGTATCTTTTAGAGTCCCATCATTATCTTTGGTAAAATAGACTTTATGAGCCATAGCCTTCCTTAGAAGATTCTGCCAGATTTGCCCTTCCGTAGAATTAGACCATCCGCTTTTCACTTCTTTGGAGTTCGCAACAACAGTTATTTTACTGAACAAGGTAGTGAGCTTTTCTTCAAACCCCAGTCTGGTGGATCATGTCTCTGTATTTATGACCCCGAGAGATAGGGTGGCCCAGTTATGCCCCCAGGCACCGGCTCCACTTTTCTTCGTGGAGGTATTCTAGTCCGCCTCCACGCGAGAAATATCGAATAAACCATCAGTTATCAGGGTTAGACAAAAAGTAGAGTGAATTTGATTGTGATATTATGAGTATGGGCGAAGCACATGCGTTTGTAGTTGCAGCCTAGGCAGATCAATTTCATTTCCTTTCTTGACACTACAGCCGATTCTAACTTCGACCTTCTTCAGGCAGATGTTTCCTGACTCAGCACCAAGACAGATTGTTCGAGCCCTGAACAAGGGATCACTGAAACCCAAGGTCTCTATGCTCTCAAAGGAACAACAATTAAAAGGTGACAAATATGCACATCCCTACCGGAATTCGATCCCACGATCCCTGTGTGCAGGCGGTCACTGCGATGGGCCCACCACATTCTCCGTTGCTAACTCTTGTAGGCTCTGCAGAACTCAGTACTTATCGTGTTCATGTTAGTTCTGTTGGTTTCGATTGGCCTCTTGTCCTTTCATGCGTTCCCACCAAACAGTTGCAGTGACCACTGCAAGAGCTGGGACATGCAAACGCCGACAGCTCCACTAGCAGTCCTCTCCCGGCTCGTAACACGGTTTCTCGTCAGATATTTTCGAAATCCTTTCAGCCGTTTAGACGCAAGGTTAGTACACACCCCCGTTGCTAAGTAAAAACCACAAAAAAAGAAACGCGGCTGCTAGACAACATATTTGAAATAAGGAACAATTGAACTACAACGGCGTTTTCTACGCGGTCCGTGCCAGGATGTTATAAGAAGGAAAGTTGGAGTGATGAGTCAGTTATTAAGCTAGTTCCGCCTGGAAGTTTCCGGCAGACACCCATCTAATGAAATTGCAGCGCCTGCAAAACAAGGTTCTCCGCACAATTGGCAATTTTCCAAGGCGCACATCAACCAGCGATTTGCACATGGCGTTCAAAATCCCATACGTATATGACTGTGTAACAAAATTATGCAGGCAACAAGCAGAAGTCATACAAAATCATGTCAATGAGAATGTTCGCAACATCGGACAAGGCGAAGCCCGCCACATATAAGAAGAAAACATCTGGTCATGAGCCCCAGCTGTAGCTCGACACCAAGACAGACATACTGACTGACCGGCAGTCACAATGTGACTTTTACTTTGACTTGATTAGTCAGTTGCGGAATATTAGCCAGTTGGCAACGAAGTGATCACAGAAGCTGAAGAATCTCAATTGATAAGGTCCGTTACCAGGAAACGACTAGTGGAAGCAGACTGAGAAGACTTAAAAGTGTGCTAGAATGGTTATTTATAAATTGTGAAGATCAGCGATGGCGCTGTAATTACTTGTAGTTCCGAGTTGAGTGTGGATCGAGTCGCGAATCCAAACCCCGTCTATAGTTGCACCCAGACACTTGACAACATATCGACTTCAGGCGAGATGTACGTGTAGGGGTTTGAAGAGAAGTTTTTACTGAAAACCGTAGTGAGATGTCTGTATACTTTATCCAATAGCATGGTCAGAATACAGTAAGACAAATCTTGAACACAAGATCACTTACGAGAAATTACATTGCTTCAAGTTTCACGCCATGTTGCTGACAAAGTCATCAGTTGCGTAGATATAATTGTATTACTACGGATATTAAACTTGTTTACGAGAAATATTTTGTTACATGTAGACCGAAAATTATTTAAAGGATAATTTATACACATATAATGCAGTACATAACATAAATAAAATTGTAAATATGTGTATTATTTTTATTTCTATAGACACACACACAGTTGACGCTGGCAAGTTTGTGGAACGTATGATATGCCTTTCATTTATATTTCCTTAAAGTCTTAATCGTCACGGATAGAAATTTTATAATGAATTCAATTTCTTAAGAGTCCGAATAAATTTGAGTCCGTTCCCCATCTCACAGTTCAACCTGCATTAAGCGATCGCCTGTTTTTACCGATCAGCTACATGAAGAACATCGGTATTATACGTAGGGCCTATTTATAGTCCGATTTCCATGAAATTCTGTACAAACAGCAGGCTCGACACGTGCGTCATAAGTACTCGTACATTGCAACAGAGCGAATAACTGATCTCGGAAAAATTCTACATTGTTCTTACGCCACTCGATATAGTTCTTGGAATGTAAGATAACTCTCCCAAGTAATGTGCCCCACAGGGTCCAATGGGGATGCTTTTTTTGTTCCGAATTGGGAAACATGTGTAAATCGGTAGTAGTCTCTTAAGATAGAGTCCCAGCGTTTTTCTATGAGGGATGGAGGAGAATGTGACAGTCTCTGGGTAGCATGCGTCTGGGCTGAGAATCGATACCGGGGTCTCCAGAATACGAAGCAGAGTGCTGACCACTCAGCCGCAACGCCCCATGGCCCCAGACTTTAAGGACATGTAAGTGAGAAGCTGAATTGCTTTGAGACGAGTCTTTGGGATTGGCATTTGCAGAATAATCGCAAGAAATGAATTAGCTGGTGCAAAGATGATCTCATATGTGATTTGAAGTGACAAAGTGATAGTGAGACTGTTATGTAAATCCGTTGCCAGGATACGACAGTGAAGACAGAGAACCCTAGTGCGTGTGTAACGATGTACCTGTAGCGCTATAATTGCCTGTAGTCCCGAGTTGATTTCAATCCAGAACCCGTCTATAAGTCACGCACATAAACCCCGAATCGTGACAGTATTATACAACTGTAACCTTTACTTCCGACGCTGTATAACTGCAGATACTGAGCGCGCCGTAAAATAAGCCAGCGAAGTAACGAGGAGAAATGTTGTTCTAGTGTCCCGCGCTCCCCATGAATGTTACATGAAGTCGGCCCGGCCTCCCCGATGAGGAGCAACGTCTAACACTGTGGTTGTGTAGACATGCTGCCACGCTCTGCTGACTACTACCGAAACGTATAAGGTGTAATTGCGCATGTCTGTATTGTACGTGCTCCCAAACAATTGGTATCTGAACCTCCTTTCTTGTCTCTTCAAGTGGAATGCTGGGAATGGAGCTGCGACGCTGCCAGTAGCCAAACAACAATAGTGTCTGTAGCTAGAAATGTTCTCTAATTGCCTGTAAAGCGGAAACTCCAGTAGCTGGTGCCATTGATTGCCGTGTCTCTGAGGGTTTCGGTTGTTGAATATTGTGGGGTTGGTTGGGCTAGGACACTTGCATTCTGTCTTACCTTGTACTTGTACTTCTTGGAGTAGAGGCGGCGTATGGTTACACGTACCTTGCTTATTTTACTCACTGGTAAAAATTGTCTTAAGTGTAACAGGTATTTAATTGTACTGCTGTTTACTGTTGCGCACTTTGCCTTTCGTGTGGTTTACCCTAACGGATTAAAACATGTTTTCTTTTCCTCCTCCTCCTCATGACTGTTTGTCATCTATCGATATGTCTGCCTCTCTGTGTCTACCTCTGTCTCTCAGTCTATCTCTCTCTCTATCTGTCTGTCATCTATCGATATGTCTGCCTCTCTATGTGTCTGTCTGTCTGTCTGTCTGTCATCTATCGATATGTCTACCTCTGTCAGTCTATCTGTCGCTCTATCTGTTTGTCATCTATCGATATGTCTACCTCTGTCTGTCAGTCTATCTGTCTCTCTGTCTGTCAGTCATCTATCGATATGTCTGCCTCTCTATGTGTCTACCTCTGTCTCTCTGTCTGTCTTTCATTTATCGATATGTCTACCTCTATCTACCAGTCTATCTGTCTGTCCGTCCGTTTCTATATCTATCTGTATCTGTCTATCTATCTGCCTGCCTACCTACCCGCATACCCACCAACGTACCTCCGTACCTGTCCCTTTCTTCCTGCTCTTCTTTATACATTATTAATAATAGACAAGGATAGGAACACTTGCCATACACATTTATCATGGCGACCCATATATCGATCTTATGAGCTATTTCGATATCCACTTTATTTCTGAATGACTTCATCATTCGAGGATGAGGGAACTGTTATCAAATTGTAATCGTTTTTCTTTGCTATGTGTGTGTAGTGAAGAGGAGAGGGTTGGGAGGGCTCGTCTGGAGAGTAGTCAAAATATTCAGCACACGTCGAGCCGCACAATCGCTGACCGGCGAAGCGAGATCGCTACGTGACCTTCCCGAGTTTTGAGAAAAGCGTGATTTGCCCTGCACTGCTGCAACTCTGCCCAGAGCTAGCTTGCTCTTAGTCGCAGTGATATTCTTGGGATTCCCCCTTATTTCTCCTTTTCTATTTCCATTTTATTTCTTTTACTTTGTCTTTTTGTTTATTATGTACGGGTCTGTTCGCGTATAAATGCCAGACAAAAGGGAATAATGCATTTAGCAAGGCACTACAAACTGCACCCCGATCACGGTGGCCGCGCGGTCTGAGGCATGAACCGTTCTCGCTCGGTCGAAAGCTGGGATCGTGGGTTCGAATCCCACTCACGACATTGTTGTCTGTGTGCCTTTATTCTATGTTTATATTGTTCTGTGTATAGGTAGCAGCCTTGCGACGGGCTCATCCCCCGTCCGAGGAGTCCTACTGACTCTGTGTAGGAAGAAGAGTTGAGAAAGCTGCCAAGCTCGAACAGAAAGACTGTAGAGCCATAGAGGGATGTTTAAAACTACGGAACCAGGTCCCTTGGTGTGACCTTAATCTTTAGTGTTGTGTCCATTCCGTTAGAGGCCTTCATGAAGAAGAAGAAGAAGAAGGCTCTGTGTCTATGTATATTTGTAGTATGTGCGGGTTGTCTGTTTCTTTGTTTACGCGCCAGTATATGCTCCATTCGTATGTTCTTCCTTGTATCTTCGATTCCCGTTACACCAGCTTCAAGACAAGAGTAGCCATCTTTCATGCTATAGCCCTACGCAAGGAAGGAATTAGTCTGATAAAGAAAACTTCATAGTGTGGTGAAGTTACAGTGAGGCTTATGAATCCGTTTCCAGGATACGACTAGTGAAGACTTGAGGACATTATTGTGTGTAAAAATGAAATGTAAAGTGTGTAAATAGCGATAGCTCTGTCATTAATTGTATTTACGAGTTGAGTGTATAAGGTGTCAATAAATCCAATCTATACCCCGTCTAATTATCACAACCCTAAAACGTAAGATTGTGTCAGACTGAAGAAACGTAGCTGCGAGAAGCTGATGAGCTCACGCTCGAGTTCAAAAGGTATCCATTACGACTACGATGTGACGACGGGAAATATTACATAGCGTTAGAGCCAGACTGCATAGATGCAGGGACGAACCGATGCTGTGAGATTGATTTCATGTTGTTATCGCCCAAGAGAGTATGATCGGGTCTGTCTACTTTGTCATAGATGTAAAGCGATATACGTGCACATCTTCGTCAAGCAAAACTACCGGGAGGCTCATGCATCTCTTCAGATCATTTCTATGGAAACTAGAAGATGAATATTAAGATATGGCACTGACCCTTGTCATGCGAAACTGTTCTTTAAATATGACCGGGAGGCTCATGCATCTCTTCAGATCATTGCTATGGAAACTAGAAGATGAATATTAAGATATGGCACTGACCCTTGTCATGCGAAACTGTTCTTTAAATATGACCACTTGAGTTGGTATTTCGTTAGTTGAGCCCTTGTAAAGCACACTGGTTGTGTGTACCGGTGTGTACCCTCTGCTTTAGCATTAAGAAGCTCTCATTGTTTGCCCACACTGTGTATTTATATCTCATACAGCTGTCACAGTAAACAGGGAGTACTTCCCTAAACGTCATTAAGCAGTTGGAGCTCATAACGAAGACGTAACGGGTATCCTGTGAGGCAAGAAGTTGATTTTGAAGAACCACTTGGAAGTGATCGCGTTGCAGAGGGTACACTCAAATGTAGTGAACTTTCTCGTCTGGTAATTCGGGACCTCAAAGTGACTCTGATGTGGACCCAGTCGTCCTTCCTTAGCCAGATTACGACGCGAGTCAGCATGGTTCTCATTAAAGTAAAAAGTAAAGGAGTAGATGAATTGAGAAATCCAATGACCTCATCGGGTATTGAACTCGCGACCTTCTGGCTTGTAGCGCAGTGCCTCAACCAACTAAATTAAATTGAAGATATTTTGAAGATTTAAAATTATTTAAGATTTAAAGTTAAAATAATATTATAATTATACACTACTTTGTATGGTTTCAGATTATATTTTCATGTAACGTGTTATGTTGAGCTGAATTAACAGAACCTAATCTGTCACAGAATTCGCATTTGATAACTTGTAGAAGTATGTCCAAACAGTGAAATAAACTGTCATACAGTTTAAGTAGTATAACAAGTTTATAAACGTCTTGCGAAAAGAACCGTCGTGACATCGTAAAGTGTTTTGTCATGTGTCTGTTTCGCTCCCATGTTTGTTATTGTTATGTGTACTCAAATTCGAATCTGATAATCAGTTTCTGTGAGGAATTTTGTATCTTGAAAGTAGCCCTGCTTTATTTCATCACATGTGCATACCCCCACGAAACATTTTGCTGTAACCGTGCTGTATCCTAATATCGCGACGAGACTCACGCCAGAGGGCGGTAAGTGACACGAGCGTAGTCACGTGCGACATTGCCACATCTCTCATGCTGACCTATGACCTTACCCTCCGTTCCTGTGTTAGGAATGACATCTGAGACTTGCGAACATCAATTTCCTTCTGACTCTAATATTATTGTGCCGTATATGCCTGTTGCTAAGCACTGACTCTGTAAACAGCGACCGGTGTTACGCAACGGCTCGGTAAACACGTTCCTGTTTCTAAGCAGCAGATTCTTAATAATGCAACAGTTGGACTACAGCAATGGGAACTGGATGTTTTCTGCGTGGTCCGTGACGAGATGTAAGAAGGGACGTAGTTCAGTTGACTTCTGTACGGGAGGCTGTGAAGAGAGGGCTTGGTAAATATTGTTTGTACGAGAGTAAGAGTGCTGTCAGGGAATATTTGGTAGGGTGGGCAGAAACCCTGCCTCGTATTCTAGAGGCACCGGGCTCAAATCTCCTCCCAGACGCCGGCTCTCCTGGCTGAATTTATTCGTGGTTTTCCTCATTCCCTCCAAACGAATTAAAATATTCTGGGATATAATGCTGTGTAGTTTGTTGAAAGTCAAACGAAGTTTCGGAAGAACATATCGCCTCCATCTTCAGGATCGAAGAATAATCCGAGCAAGAATCCAGCGGGAAAGCATGTGGCTGGAAGAAAAAACTACACGGCGTTATATCCCAGAAGATAGTGTTCTTCATAACCACCGCTGTGTTCTTCATAACCACCGCTGTATGAACCTCAAATCCTCTCTCTGGCTTACAGCCCTTCGGACCTTGACCGCTTTTTCTGTTTCTTAATCCTATACACAGTCGGTAGGACTCCTTGGTCTGGGGATCAGCCCGTCGCAAGGCTTCTACCTACGCAAAGAACAACACAGACACTGAATAAACGCACACAGACATCCACGCCTCGAGTGGGATTCGAACCCACGACCTCAGTGTTCGAACGGGTGAGGACGGTTCATGCCTTAGATCGCGCGGCCGGCCACCGTGATCGGCGCCTCAAATCTTACAGACCTCGGATTAATGTAGACCACTTCCTTTCATGTCCCATCCAATTCATTATTCACCCAATACCATCGTTCGGCGCTGTATGATGTAGAGCCTATAAATTTATAATACAAATATAGATTAGGCCTGTGAGTTTAATTAATGTATCTGAGTAATCTCGAACAATGAAAGCAGGGTGAAGAGGGAAAGCGAATCGGCTGATGTTGCTTCGCCCACAGCAGGCAGGAGTTCATGACTGGGGTTTCGATGTTTGGCTTTGTGTTCTTTTTGTTGCAGCGGAAATTCATTGCGTATTTCGACAGAGGATTTTTAATTTTTCAAATGCATTACTGCGAAAATAGGTTAACTGAACTCGAAGAGTATGGAATATGACACTATGTAGTCTGGTATAAGTTAATTGACCTTTCGGAGGAATATACTGCCTCCATCTTCATGGTCTCTGAGTGAACTGAACAATCATCTAGCAGAAGTCAACTCTGTATAACGCGGGAAAAAACAGGACCGTAGCTTTTGAATCGAGGGATACATAAACTAAACCCGAAATATTTATGCAGTAAATTATATACTTTGCAAAACGTTAGAGGTTTTACTGTGAAGTCTCCGTATCAGTTCACTGATAAAATGTACTTAAGAACAACGGAAGTTAAGTAAGCCTCGCCTGGTCGCCTGCTGACTTTTTCCTTCCTCCTACCCTGAAGATGGAGGTGATACGATCCTCCGAAGTGTCGGCTTATACAATATCTATACGACGCCACATTCTTCATGGGCACCGCCGTGAATACCTCAAACCTTACAATTTTTTCGTTAAGTTGTGTATTTAAAGAAATGCGAGAAATAAACTGTTTAGGGTAGCAGCTGTAAATTGTTGTTCGCAGTAAATGAACAAGTCCAGTGTTTTGGGTAGACTCGTACAAAATACGTGTAAATAACATTTGTATGTAGTAGAGTATAGGTACCTTGTACCAGCATTACTCGTGGCCAATAGGGAAATTTGTGTCACGGCCTCTGTGCGTTAGGACGTTACTAGATGTAGGTGTTTAATAACCATATAGCTGATATACTATGCTGTAAACCTGAAGGTCGCGGGTTCGATTCCCGATGAATTTATTGGATTGTTCAATTGACCTAATCCTTCCACCCGCACAGTGTCCCTGTCGTCGACTCAACCTTTGACACAAATGAGTACCAGGAATCTTTCTAGAGTTAAAGGGTCGCTGGCGAGTAAGGCTGACCTCACCGCCATCAGTGAGCCGATTGCATAGAAAGTTTGGGAACCTCGACGTCTCACAACCCTATGGCTCTTTGCTGCCTGTTACAGGGATAGTTTCCCTGTTTTATATTGTAGCATGTAGACCGTTAGTGAATAACAACCTCGAAACAAACAAGGAAACAACATCCGTTACTAGGCAACGATTGCATAATAAGTAAATATGCCAGGACATGTTACTGAGTAACGCCTTCGCAAGCAAACAGGTTCCCAAGGAAACGCTTGGAGTACAAAAACGAACGGTGTCAGTAGCCAGATGCAAGGGAGTCTGTGAAGAGAAGACATGATCATTGCAGCTGAAGAAGCTCCCTTGTTAAGATCCGTTACCGGGAAACGAGTAGTGAAAGCAGACTGAAAAGTCTACGCTGTATTGATTTGTAAAGTGTCGAGGTTAGCAGTGGCGCCATAATTAAGTGTAGTCACGAGTTGTGTGTTAAAGTGGTCAATAAATCCAATCTCCAATCCTGACCCCCACCGAGAGTCAGTCTAACACGTGACAATATGAAAAGGGATATTTCAAAACTAAAAAAAAAACCAAGTTCAAGTATTATTATTTCCAACCTGTATGAGTATCATTAATATTTTATGGCTTTGTAAATAGTATATTTTATACACTATACATGGCTACATGGCTATGGTCTAGTGGTCAGAGACCCTGGCTACAGATACATAGGTCCGGGTTCGATTCCCTGTGCTACCAAATTTTCTGAGAAGTAGTGGGTCTGGTACGGGGTCCACTCAGCCTCGTGAGGATAACTGAGGCGCTATTTCAAGGAAATAGAGGCTCCGGTCTAGAAAACAAATGAACGGCCTTGGGGATCCATTGCGCTGACCACGCGACACCCTCTATCCGGTAGAGTTGGCACTGACTTCGCCGACAAGCAGCGGTCGCTCCATCGGTATAGTTCGCTTGCGGACTAAAACCACGGAGTATTTTATACGTGGTTACAGATTCCGTTTAAAATGTCAGGAATCTGAAGTAAATTGAAACATTCTTAAGAGACGGAAGTTCCTGAAAGCGGAATCAGTTGACCTCTAAATGCGAAGGCATAGCAAAAGGATAGGAACACATACACGAGGCTGAGGTGTAGTGAACGCATTAGCAGTACTCTCAGGGAAACTTCTCCAAATAAATTTCACTGATAATTCTGTAGCTGTTTCCTAGAGCCTCTGCAACATAATTAGGTAAGGCTACATAATAACGTTTGCAGGTCATTTTTATGTCCAAGAGGAAGGCATTGTTACCTGATAATTCTGCCCTGCTAAGTTGCAGGTAACTGTGGTTTCTCTTTATCGGGCTTCTTGACCTGTCGGGGTGAAACTGTTGTCATCCCCTCTGTTGCGGGAGAGGGGGCATGCGGTAATGTAATTGCCTGAGACAGTATACTACCAGCCTGAAGGTCGCGGGCTCGATTCCCGTTCAGGTCATCGCAATTTTCATTTGATCTAATCCTTCCAGCCCCACTATGATCATGGGGACGACTCAGCCTCTAGAAAAAATAATTACCAGGAATCTTTCTGGGGGTAAAGGGCGATCGACGCGTAAGGCTGATAACCTCATCGCCATCTGTGATCCGATTGTCTATAAAATGTGAGAACCTCGACGTCTCGCAGCCCTGTGGGTCTGCAAGGCATGTTACAGGGATAGTTCTACGTTTTCTGTTGTAGGCGATCAAAGAGAAATCAAACAACTGTGCAACTGTGTATTTTTTCTTCTCCCCTAGCAAGGTTTCCCAATCGGTAACGCTTCTGACTTGTAATGGGAAGTACGTGGTTCGAGTCTCGGCCAGGAAACTTAGTAACCAACAGTGTAATCTGTTATAGCTTGTTTGTATCCTGCAAAACAAACGTTTGATCTGCATGTGGCCAACAGTTCGCTTTCTGTGTAAACCAATTCCTTGACTTCCTCAAAGCTTCTAGTCTTAATGAACTAAACAAAATGCTGCAGCGTATAGACCCGTTGCTGGGCAGTAAGACAATTACTATGCAATAGGCGGATAAACCAAACCCGTTTCTAAGTAACGTTCGGTAAACTCGTCAACAATACCCGGGCTATCGCTACGCAGCCGCTCAGTAAAAGGGTTACCGCGGCAACATACCCTTACAGTTGAACTGTAACAATGGAAACAATATTTTCTGTGTGGTACGTGGCGAAATGTTATAAACAGTGCAGTTTGAAGCAGCGAGATAGTTGCTTGGCGAAGTTGTCAGCAATTCAGTTGAGTGAAGTGAAATAGTTCCGTCAAGGGTTGGCATTGCAGATGAGCTCGGCAAGGGAGGTGTTCAATAAATCCATTCTCAAATCCATACCCCGTCTATAGTCACACACCCCCAAATTCAAACTGTTTATAGATCTAAAGCGGCTTCTTAGTTTTCTTCATGTTACCTTAGTCGGAACCAGGCGTTCACAATTCCATAAGGCTTCCTATGATGGGTTAGGCTGTTACGATTACACTCCAACTCAGACTCGCGTATCTTCACAAACAGAACCCACTAAACTTCAAGTTAATAACAAATAATACTTCAGAAAATACTACAGCACTTTGGAAGATGATGCTTAGATCCTCATTATCCTACTTTACGTGCAGTTTTACTGTTTTCAGTAAAAATTTGCAAGCACACTGATCCATATTAGGCCAGTTTAATAACCTGAGACGTATTTAATGAGACTGCCTGAAGATAGCCTCATTTATGGATCGAAACATGTAGCAGTCATTAAATAACACCAGTGTGATGAGCTCGAGTGGTTTGTTTTTATTTATTGCTGAGTTGAGGGCCAAATACAATCAAAAGTGAATTTATATGTTTCATATGTTTTAATTTTTATTCAGTTTTTATTTTTCTCCCTTTTCAGAGATGATTAGTTCTCTCGTACTTTCCCACACGATCCAGGCAGTGGGTTCAGTGCTTTCTGCGAACTGTGGACGGGTGTGGTGTGTTTGTGACCTTTACCACCAACCCCCGCTCCGTGCAATATGCTCTATAAATTAAATGTACATAATTATCCTCTTAAGAGATTATACCCGTATTCCCGGTGCAAGGCTCTGAAAGGCTCGGGCTAGGCGCGCTTATAACTCTCGAACTAAAGGCTCAGTTATCGTCAAACATGATAGGAAGAACCTGGCACTAGTTCTTGTATTCTTATATCTGAGTATTTTAAATCGCTGTCCTCAGCGATTCCAACATTTAGGCATGTTAACAGATTATGGTAGGATTACCACAATTCAGTATATTTCCAAGTGCTATAGCGACTCTAGGCGGGGTTTGAATTGGTGACTCGATTTATTACACGCTTTGATATAGCGCATGACTACACTTTACTGTTCACTATTACACACATACACTAGTGTCCACAGTCACGTCTTCAATGCCGTTGCTTGGCAGCGGCTTCCAACGGCTGATGTTCCCCTTCCTCTGGTTCCCGACCGGTTCCGGCCCTCCGCTACAAGCTTCCACAAGCAACAGGTCACAACGACTGAACGCCAGCAGTTCACAGAATTCGAAGTCAAATTTCTGTTACGACTGACGGTCCGTTGGCCTGTGAAGTCCCATGTGGGGCTCAAGGCCAGATTTTTTACTGTCATTTGTGGGTTTGTTGATGTGGGGCGCCCTCTCTGACGAGAGGGTGAGTCTGTCGTTTACAATTGTTGCAGGTCCTCGCCAGCGCCTTCTCGGGTCCGAGTTCCGCGGCACTCGCGACAGTATTTTACTGCCTCAAATACGAGACTCCCAGAAACCCGGAGGGCCAGGTCCCTATATTTACACGTATATCCCCCAGGAACAGGATGGTCCAGTTATACCCCCAGGCACTGTATTTGTTGTACGTCCACACAAACATTCACCTGCCCAACTCCAGTAGACTGTTATCGCCGTCACACCAAAAGGCGATGCATACACCAATTTGTTTTCTTACATTTCACGGAAGAAGGAGGTACCGTAAAATAGCTGCATATTATTTGAAGATCTCTTGCCTACATATTTCTGTGGCACACCTGCACAATTATATCACTTTAAAATTTTAGGTTTTGGATCCAGTACTGATCGATGTTTCTGGGTGTTTCCTTTTGTTTTGTGCCAGCAGGTTTGGGCACTGCTTCCAAGTTATTAATTATGGAGAAACAATATTCATGCAGCCGGCCACGGTAGCCGAGCGGTCTAAGGCATGAACCGTCTTCGCTCGCTCCGAAGCCGGGATCGTGGGCTCTAATCCCACACAAGTAGTTTGTGTATGTGTTTCTTCTGTGTTTGTGTTTTCCTGTGTTTAGGTAGGGGCCTTGTGACGAGCTGATAACTCGTCCAAGGAGTCCTACCGTCAAAAAATTATCAAAAAGAGAGTATAAAAACAACCTCGACACGCTAGGGTATGAAAGAAACGGAATAAGTCAGTAAATACTATCTCATACAAAGGAACTTCAGACCTGCTGCCTGCTGTTACAATTGAACTCTTTCAGTTTTATGTTATGTTCATGGAATACGAATCAGTCTCAACAATAGCTCCTCGTCTTGAGTACATCAGTTCAAGATTCACATTTTCGAGTATATAGCTTCGAAATGAAATCAGATGAAAATCATTTTATAGCTTTTTCATTGTCTCCATAGAGTCAGGAATATAGTGGAACTCAGATCGTCTCTGTAAAGCAATTAAATCACGGGACATGGAAAATAGAACGTAGGGCAACAGGAGCGGAAAGAGACTGCTTCACAGGACACTGTTTTACATTTTCACTCCTACAGTTACTTTTCCCAGACAGATAAGAAGATGCGGATCGTTTGTCAGATTCTGATGAAACTACATATTCAGCACCTCTGGTATACTAGAATTACCATTCTTAGGGCCGAAATATTCTTGGATAAAAGTATGGAATTGAAGTTAGGGGTTTCGCGGGATGTGCATGTTACATTTGACTGAGCGAGTATAGCGGCGGGCAGCGGGTGAAGGAATTCTTCCTGACTTCTATATTCAGGCTAACTCAGGGATCCGTTAAGCCTTTTCATTGGATAAGGTGATTAAAGTTGCCGAAGCATGAAACTAACGACTCACCACCCTACAGTACGGGGGTTAAATGCCAGAATTTACTTCCATTCATACGTCGTCAGAGAACAGCTTTCAATTTCGGTACGGAACCTGCTCCATCTTCCTGCCTTGCATGATCTGTAAGGCATGTAACTGCCTGTTAATTGGAAATCCGTAATGCTGTAACAAAATCTTTGAGCTTACCATGACGTTACGTTAGTAAGCAGTAAACCGTTTCATTAAAGAATATTAAAATAGTAGTAATATTTTTAAGAATTCATGAGACACTGGCTCAAATTGCAGTAACTGTTTTCTTCATTAATTTCTAATTCCTCAACTCATACTTTCCTGCTTGCTAGTTATTTAACATCGCATTTTCAACTAAGAATGCTATATCATCGCGTTTAAGAAAGACTGAACCCTTTACGCGTATTTAAAAGTACGTATAAACATGTTTTAACCCATCCGTGTAAGCTGACTCTTCCATCGTGTTCCCTGTACAAGGTCGGTCACATCTGTTCTCTCGTTCATGCTCAATCATGTTTAAGATTTTGTACCGTGCAGATCTTCGTGACATTTCATAGTGATGGACCAGAGAGCGAATAAGTTTGGTTTCAAGACGAGCAAAACAGTACTGAAACTTGGCAGCTTATAAAACAAGCTTATGGTGACAATGCCGTCTCTTGTACACGGGTTTGTGGAATGGTATGCAAGATTTCGGGACGGCCGTGAAAATCTCGAAGAAGACGGACTCACTGAACAACTAACAGTCGTTCGAAGGCCTGGCATGACGAAATAATTCCTGGAATTAATTATAACTGATCGTCGAATGACTTCGAGTGATGCAAAATGAACTCAAAATTAGATAAACAATTCGCCGCGCTGTTCGGCAGGTGAGCAGAACGCCCTCAGACTGCAAGCTTGTCAAGGGTTTACTCAATCTGTGGATTACAATCATTCCTTGTAAGGGGTGATGAGACATGGTGTTTCCGGTGTGATCCTCAGACAAAAAGACAAAGCGTGGAATGATGCAAAACCCTCCAAGATACAAAAAATTCGATTTCAGAGGTCAAAAAACAAAGAAAGTTATGTTGGTCACGTTCTTCGACAGTCAGGGAATCATTCACAAAGAATTTGTTCCTCCAGGTCAGACGGTGAATATGGAATATTAGGTAGAATTTTTGTCTCATTTGTTCCATTTTCTATTTCTGCCCTCTGAGATGTGACGCCGATTAGTCTGGTAGACACCTGCAGACGTTTCGGAGGAACGCACTGACTCCATCTTCAGGAGAGAAGAGTAACCTGAAGATATAGATAGCATGTTACTCCTGAACTCCATGACATATTTACCAGACTGCGTGGCGTCACATAGCAGAAAACACTATTCATCCTAGTCACGGCTCAGATCTCAGAACTTTTATGTGAGTAGTCCCTGCTTTAATGATTTGGGTGAGCATCCTGCCCAGTAGGCAGCCTGCAAAGCTTGATATCAAAGGCTCGCCTAAGCGAATTGTGAGGACCTTGGAACAAAAGCAGCTGATCAATGAGGAATGTAGCAGTGTAAGTACACTGCCTCGTGCTGGTAGCATAATACTGACGGAGGGTACGGGAGGACTGCTCGGTCACGGATCTTTGGGGCAGTGATTGCTGGGTTGCTAACTGTTATATGACTGTGAGACCTCGAGGCTTCCACATTTTCTAGACAATCACTTCACAAATGGCCGTGACGTTGCCAGCCTTACGTACCGGCCGCCCTTTACCCCAAGGAAGATTCCTGGTACTCATTTCTGTTATAGGCCGAGTTGACCCCAAGGCCATAGTGCTGCTGGAAGGATTAGGTCAATTGAAAAATCAATGACCTCATCGGGAATCGAACACTGGACCTTCCGGCTTGTAGCATAGTACCTCGACCAACTACGCTACCGCGTGCCCCCAAAATAAAGCTATTCTTGTGAAGGCCCATAGGGTTTTGAGTAGTCTGTCATATTGTTCAACTGATTCATATAGTAATGAATCTATGGCTGCAGCCCTTTGTTGGACTTAGGCAGTATTTTCAGTTTCTTAATCCTACACATAGTTGGTAGAGCTCCTTGGATGGGGAACAGCCGGTCGCAACGCCGCTACCTACACATAACAACACAAACAGGGAATAAAGGCACACAGACATCCATGACTGGAATGGAATTCGAACCCACGATCCCAGCGATCAAGCGGGCGAAGACGGTTCATGCCCTAGACCGCGCGGCCACTATGATCGGCTAGTAATGAGTAACTTATCAAAGTCAGGTGTAATCACCTAGAATCATATGTAGTGCGAAATGTAGTGAATTGCCTCTTGCTCTAGAGAAGTAATTATACGCACGGGCAGAGAGAAAAATGTTCGCCGCAAAATCGATTTGAGCTGAGGCGGAAGTACGCAATAGGGGCCTGTAGGAAGCCGTAAGTTATAAACCTATAATCTGCAAAGCGGATGTTTTATATCCTGGAATTTATAAAGTTCCCATCGGCCAGATCACGGATTTAATTCCTATGCCCCTCATTTCGCCTCCCCCCCCCCCCACCCCATCATAGGGCTTCAGCGAGCGTGTGGATTCATTAAACGGAGTTTCATTTTTCAGAAAGAACACAAAGGAAGATAAACAACAAGAGGTCAGTGAAACCCAGCTATATACAATGTCAACACAAAACAAAATGTTTGTTTGTAAATTCAACTTGTGAAAATATAGCATCATTCTACCACATGCATTTAACTAGACTGATTAAATAAAGTTCTGTTCTAGAGTGTCCGTTCAGAAAAATGTGAGGTGAAATTTGAGGAAGAATTTTTGTTGTTCGTGACCGTAGCTTCCAGTGAACGTCAGATGGTTGCTTAATGATATAAAATTTCTCATTGTCATAGCGAGCCCTATGTATTTCTTATGGTTGAAATAGTGGGGGAACAGACGCCCCTAGTCTTCAACCTGTACACCTAAGAGAAAAATTATGGGTGTTTCCGAACCCTCCTACCCCAAACGCACAACTTTAGCTGTCATTATCAGCTCCCCGGAGCGTGACGGACCTACGGGATGCTATGAACGTATGTGTATATATATATATATAGCATGTAGACCCGTTGCTAAGTAATGACCCCGTCAACAACGCCCGCTCCCAGGAAATATATTTATAACACGAAAGAACTGAAAAGCAACAGAGCGGGTCGCTAAGAAAAGTTGAACAGCAACAGAGGAACGGTGTTTTCTGTGCTGTCCGTGCCGAAATGTTATAACCAGGGCAATTATTGAGAGTGCAGTGCAGTAAAATGAAGAGTTGGTTGTTAGTGAGTTAGAGAACTGCAGTTCAGTCGTGAGCTGTTGCTGTTAGAAGCTATTAGCTCAGGCACGGGGATAGTTCGGGAACCCAAAGCAAGGAAAATGTCCTACGTTGGAAAACCGTTACCAGGCAACGACTGCGAAGACACAGCAGACTTAGAAGAGCTAGTAGGTGCTGTAGTGAAATTCTGAATGTGTGAATTAGCGATAGCGAAGTTAGTTGTAGTTACGATCTGTAAGTTGTCAATAAATCTAATTACCCCGTCAATAGTCACTCATACACGTGACAATATATACCAGGTTTAACGCGGTCGGGTCGTAAAGCTGACCACTCATCTCAAAATGTGGGTCTATACACGGTGTGTCCAGGATCCCTTAGGACTCTTTTTTTTTTTTGCCCTGAAATACCATCTGTTGGCGAGTTGTGGCTGTGGCATTAAGATTCTTGAAGTTTCAGCTATGGCTGTTTATAATTTCAAATTACAAGCATCGCTGCATCATGTGTTCTGACCTTGAATGTAACAGGACTGTTCTGACGCTCGTCGGAAAATGGCGGTTGAACAGAGAGCTAACATCAAATTTTGTTTGAAGTTAGGCAAAACAGCCGGAGAAGCTTACGAAATTATGAAAAGTGTGTACGGTAGTGATTATTTGAGTGGCTCGAACATTTTTCGATGGTATGCTCTATTTCGTGACGGCAGGGAGGACATTGAAGACGCTCCACGTGCATCAAAGCCGAGAAAAAAATGACCGAAATCCTTGCATCAAACAAATGTGTTTCTGCAAGACTCATCGAGGAGCTTTTGGGAATACCGAAAAGTACTGTACATCAAATTTTGACGGAGGATTTGGGCAAACGGAAGGTCTGTGCGCGGTTTGTACCGCACGCGCTCTCAGGCGATGAAAAATATGCCAGAGTCGAACACTGCCCAAATTTATGCAAAATTTACAAAATAGATTGTTACTGGTGACGAGCCATGGTGTTTTCAATATGAGCCTCTCACAAAGCGGCAGAGTGCAGCGTGTTTGAGCCCAAAGAAGCCGAACCCAAAGAAAGTGCGCATGCAAAAGAGTCGAGTAAAGACACTGCTAACCGTTTTCTTCGATTCCAAAGGAATCATTCACAAGGAATTTCTGCCAGAAGGTCAAACAGTGAATTCTGATTATTACATGTATCTCGGAGTCCTCAGTCGTTTGAGGGCGAGAATTCTTCGAATTCGACCTGAATATCGAGAGGACGGTTCCTGGTCGCTCCTCCACGACAATGCCCCACCCCACAAATCGAAGATCGTGCGCGATGTTTTGGCCAGAAATGGGATCACAGTCCTTGATCATCTTCCGTATTTGCCAGATTTGGCCCCAGCAGATTTCTGGTTGTTCCCCAAAGTTAAGTTGGCGATGAAAGGGGACCGTCACGACGCCATCCAGGACATCCAAAGGGAATATACCGCAGTTTTAAATGCGATTCCACAAAAGGAGTACTCTTTAATCGATTACAGCTATGTATTGATTCAGGAGGTGACTATTTGGAATAAAAAGAGTGAAATTTTGAAAATAATTCAGGTCTTATATTTTTAATGAACACAGTCCTAACAGAACCTGAACACACTGTGTATATCCACTCCCCATACGTCTCCATGGCGTAGTGTTTAATTAGTTAAGCACAGGGACAAGTCGAGGAGGATGAGATTGGCAGGGCATGTAGCACGAATTGGAGCTAAAATGAATGCATATAGGATGTTGGCGGGAAAGCCAGAAGTAAAGGGACCACTATGAAGTCCAGGATGTAGGTGGGTGGATAATATTAAAATGGATCTTAGAGAGATAGAATAGGGTGGTATAGACTGGATTGATGTGGCTGGAGTGGCTGGCGGCTTCCCAAGAGGGGCTCAGCTCCATGGAGTTAGTTTAGTTAGCGGCTCGCTGATTTGGGCGACGACAGCTCCCCCTTTAGTCCACTGGGTGGAATGTGGTATGTTTCTTCCTGTAATTTTATCTGCATTTAACGTATATTCGTTTTAGTTCTGATTTCCTTTATTTGCATTTTCAGCAGGTTTTTTTTTTTTAATTTTGTTTTCACTTTCACTGCCACTTCACGAATGGTAGACATGAAGTGAACGTAGCGATAAGGATCATGATGATGTCTCTTCATGCTCTGAGTGAAAATATTGCACGCATATTATTGGATAATTGTGACAGGGATAAGAAAGGGTAAATAGTTTGGCTAGTTCACGTGCTATCTGTGAAGATGGCTGATTGCTTTCAGTAGCCAGTGAGCTGACTGAGATTGGAACCCGTTACCAGAACATTCGGTAGTCCAACCATGGATAATGATATTCCATGTTGATGAATGTGATCACCACAGTCGAGCTGGTGTGCGCAGGAGTACAGCATACACTGTGGTGAAATCGTGAGCCCTGCGAGGCAAATGACGGCTTGTACTGTGCGGTGCAGAGGCAGATCTCGGACATTTAGCGTGTGGCGAGAAAATTGGATTTGCCAGCACTGTACCTTCGTTATTCTCCGTGAGGGCAACTAGAAGGAGCGTCACAGAGTCCCCTCTCTGTTTATCATCATTCATAACCATCGCATCGCATTGCTTTCGACGTTGTGTAACCTTACCGGTTGATACATAACCTTTTTATGTGACACTATAAACCGTTGCTTTCTAATGTCTCACGTTTTTCGTGTTTCGGAATCCTCGTTTATAGACATTTTGTAGCACTCCTTAAATGGGGGATCGGCCAGTCGTAAAGGTTTCTATCTATACAGGAATAAACATAAGCATAAATGCATGCTCGAGTGGGATTTGAACCCATGTCCCAGTGTTCCAACCCTAGGAAACAATACGCTTGGCCTCTGTGATCGGTAGTCGGTTGCTACAGAAGTTATCTCATGGGATGTGACGCCGTGTAATCTGGTAGGAATAAAAGCTTGCTTACTTGACATATTCTTAGATAGAGGTAGGAAGTTCCCTCCGTTGCTTGCTTATTTTTCGATACTGAAGTGAGACGTATAGAGTTCCTCCGAAAAGTCTAAACTTCTACCACACTGCAAGGCGTCACAGCCTGCTGTGATAATACTCGTAGGCTTGGTATGCGAGAATGCGACGCTGTTACCTTGTGAGGCACCTGTTGATAACGCGGTTGGGCATGCCTACTTGTTGAGGACAGGTGAGCAGATGTCACGCTACAGTACAGAAACGGGCAGTAAAACATAAAGCTGATTTTATGAGGTTAATTTCATTTTACAGACCCACGGACACATTTTGCAATTTTATAGGCAGCAGTGCAGTTAATGGGCTTGGGCGCTGCGCAAGGCAGTTACAATTTGAGGATGTAAACTCCTTTCATTCCGTTGGAAGCCGATCGGCTTTCATTGCGACCTGCTTCATGCTGATTTCTTGTTCGGCTTATCCTTTGACACTGAATATGGAGGCTGTATGTTCCTTCAAAAAGTCAGTGGGCGTTCAACGGACTACGCGTTATATCCTAGAAGTTAGGGTACTTTGTAACCACTGCTATGAGAAACTCATGCCCTACAATTAGAATTTATTCGTATTTCAGTTGCGTAAGGTAAAGATTGACACGGAAAATATGAGGCTATATAGAATTTCCAGTTTTCCTACCAATCAGATCGATTCCTTATCTACTTACCGAAAAAATGTTTTGAGCCCAGATAGTTCAGCGAGGAAAGTGATTGCCTGCGGGCTGGAGCGCAAAACTTACCACTCCTGTTCTAGATTTGATGACGGTGTTAAGAATGGACGGAACTTCCATCCAAGCATTGCTTCTCGTTTTCCGTTTGGTGCTCGGTGTCAGATTTTCCTGTTTCGTTGTACAGATGTTATACAGCTGTCGTCCTGTCAAGACATATTACTCTTCTATAAATAAGAATGTGACAGAAGCCCGTCTGACAGGCCTGTTCTCAAAGTTTATATCCATTTAAATGTATTCAGTGATTGTAAAAACACACATTTAAAACATTTATAATTCCAGTTTTCATAACATAGCATTTTGCACCATATTTAACACTTAATATAAATGTATCTTTCTCTAGTTCCTTTCTTTCAAACCTCTGAATTGTCTCGACCAGGAACTGACAACGAGATAACTTTTATTAATAAAGTTATATTTTAGCGTCCTGTTGCACTGATTCATGTCCATGATTTATGCTAACCGTCTTACAGTGCACACACTTTTTCACCTTCCTCCTCTCTTTTACACTACATGTTTCAGCAGTAATGTGCCATCTTCAGGTGCGTCTCTATGCACGTCTAACTACTGCATTGCATGCCCTGATGTCTTCATACTAAAATGACTAAAATATATATTCGTCATGTATAATAATAAATTTTACTTTTATTATGTTGAATTTCTTATTTAAACTGCTTTACTAACACACACCCTCTTTGATAATGGAAGCCCATTATCCAAAGCTCATAATAGCACACAACTGGAGTCAGTTTCACCCACTTTGCACTCCCCGAATTCATTTTATGACAATTTTTCTTGTGTTAGGCATCTAAGAGCTGCCCCCCTCGCAGTTCTGTACAAATTTATTGTTCCCACACACTTCTGTCTTCAGCTGGTTGCAGGCCTCCCAACTCCTGATATTGGCTTTGTAGCTGCATACATTTCGACGTTCCTCGGCAGAACGCTTCAATCATTTCCTGCTTGAGTAGATCCTAAAGGATTCTGACAGTGGTGTATAACGCTCAGAATTACAGGGTTTCTCGACTTAATTAATCCTCTGCATTGGTTTTCATGGGTTTAATTTATTAGCCAGGTTTGTTGCATTAAATTTGCAGTTCTTTTTCTATCGTAGTTTCAGGTTTGTTCATGCTTTGTCACAATTTTTGTTGTACGTTTTTCCTTTTATTCCTCATGGCAAAGCCTGATCTCAGGTATTTACATAGCTTTAGTTATATGAACCCAACAGAGTAGGTGCTCTCCACCTCACCTGAANCATACAGCAAGCAAGAATGTTCTTCCGAAATGTTGGTTGACATTCACCAAACTAAACGACATCGCACCCCAGAAAATTGAAACCTGCTATATACTCTGGATCGAATGCATCTTTATATTGTCCGTGTGTGGCCACCGATCTATGGCATGGGGTTTTATTTCGGTATATACGTACGAGGGAGGGTCAGTAAATAGGTCACAAATGGATTTAAAACGTAAAACATGTGATGTTTGAACCTAGAAAAAAAAAGCATTTATTTCACGACGTATCCTGCAGCAAAATTGACACCACTTGCCCCAGCGCTTTACCGGTGCGTCAAAACCCGCCGCATAAAAGTGTTTTGGCTGTTGTCTTAGCCAATTCCGCACTTCCATTTCGTCATCTGCGACTTCCCGACGTCTTGGAGAGAATTTTTTAACCCAGTTATGAACCGCTTTACGCAACAGACACTTCCCACTGTAAACAGGAAATATTTCTTTATGAATATCTTTTGCATTGAATTCTTTTGTTAAAAAAACGCACAACAGGACGCTGCTCTTCGGTAATATATCCCTCAAGCACGGTCGCCATTTTGACTACTGTAACCATCCTGTGAACATGCGCATGCGCTTCTGCTACCTAAGCTGTCAAGAAGCTCGACTGTGCTGCTACCTAGTGATGCACATAGAAAACCTATTACATCCATTACTGCTGTTTTACTTCCATGTGTGGCCTATTTACTGATCCCTCTCGTGTATTATAATATAGAATCTAGTGAATTCTGAGTATCCTTAGTTTATAGGCAGCATCCCATACGTAAAGCTGTTATGAGTAAACATAATTCGAATCAGTATTAAATTGTATCTGACGATTTAATTAAAATTATTTCATTGTCAGTCAATTTCAATTATCTGAAACATGCCAGTCAGCTCTCGGTAGGCAAGTGAGGTTGTCACTGCTCGTCAGAGGCAGATCGAATGTGGCTCCACATGTTCATCACGAATGGAGTTGTCTAGAAACTGTAAAACTGTAGGTAACTTCATGCTGAGTCACAACCTATAACTGATTTATCAAACCGTTAATTGAATATTTACGGCGACAGTATGTCCCGTGATATAAACATATCAATTTGTAATTGTCGCATGAAGGCGCATGCAGTAGAGTAGCTGGTTGAGGCACTATACCTCCCTTTGGGGTTAATGCATTTTCCAGCCGCACTATGGCCCTTGGGTCGACTGAGTCTCTAACAGAAATGAGTATCAGGAATCTTCCTGGGCTGTAAAGGGCTAGCGGCACATAAGGCTGACAACCTCACCGCCATCAATGAGCCATCTGTCTAGAATATGTGGCAGCCTCGACGTCTTCCAGCCCTATGGGCCTCAGTAGCTTCTCATAGAGGTATTTTACCTTTAATTATAGCACCATATCACTAATACTATCGCAGTAGCTTGCACTGCCAAATTTCTCTAATTCTCTTCCATAGTGTGTTGATCGTCTTGCATAGGATTGCGTCCGGTCTCGGATGCGTCACAGAGAAATTAGTTGAGTTGCCGCATGCTGAAATTCAAAGGATTTAATGATGTTGGAATGCAAGAACGCCTCGTGTAAAGTATGATTACAGCTAAGGCAATGTTCAGTGCGTGGCGCACCTTACTGTAGTATCATTAATTCCCTGGCCCTTCCGATCAGCTGGTCAGCACCTTCCCTTCCATTGTTCTGCAAGCCGCAAGCTCGCCACAACACAGCACTCCGTCATCCCCGCTTTACACACAGTACCCGATTGAAATCTGAGGCGAAAACAGAACATTTCTTATTACGTCATCATACACTGTGTAACCGTATTAGTTGATAGGAGGTCGTAGAAGGACCTAAGAGTAAGAAGCGCTCTCTCACATAGGATCTAACGCCGTGTAGTTCTTTTAAATTTAAGAGACGTTTCGGAGGAAATCTCACTTGCATCTTCAGTGTTGAAAAGAAAGCCAAGCAAGAAAGTGTCATGAAACAGGCAGCAGTTTGGGGTATTCTTCGACCCTGAAAAATTGAGACGACATGTTCGTCCGAAACGTCCGTTAACTTTTAGCTGACTACACTGTTATATCCCAGAAGATGGAACACTTCATAGTTACCGCTATGAGAACCACAAATCCTACGTAAACAGTAATTTTATTGTTATCCTTCCATCTATGCACAGAGTGTTCTCGGAGGGAAGGTAAATATTGTGTATGTAGATGTGTCCAATTCCGAACGGTTTCCGAGATAGAGCTATTTCACTGTACAGTTCCAAAACTGTTGATAAGAAAGAGACATTACGTACTGTTTCTAATACCGGTATTTACTCTTCAAGTGACAAAGTTGGTACAGTTTACCTAGTATAATTCATTTTCGAAAATTCCACGGTCAACATCAATGCAACTTTGCAACTCGTGTGAGGACATGGCATGTTGCTCGTCTGTACAGTGTACAGTGAACTGTACAGTGAAATAGCTCTATCTCGGTGCAACTCGTGTGAGGACATGGCGTGTTGCTCGTCTGTACAGTGTACAGTGAACTGTACAGTGAAATAGCTCTATCTCGGTGCAACTCGTGTGAGGACATGGCGTGTTGCTCGTCTGTACAGTGTACAGTGAACTGTACAGTGAAATAGCTCTATCTCCGAAACCGTTCGGAATAGGGCACATGCACATATACACACTTTTTTTACTTTCCTCCTGGGACGCTCTGTATATCTCACTCAGGATTTGCAGTCTACATGTTTAAATATATTTCTTGCCATATTTTTGCCTCTTGTAGGTCATCATGACTAAAATACAAGAAGAAATTGCACGATCCGTGAGATATTGACTCCGGCGGTATGTCGCTCTGACACCTTTTTTTGTGAAGAGAGGCTAAACCGAAAGCGATTATTGAATCCGCGGCTGTGATTTGGTTTTCCGCACCGTAACGGAATTTGCAGGAATGGACTGGGATAAACCCCGTGAATGATATCAGAATAGTCCTATCCCTTGCATTGTCGAGCTGGTACCTCGCGATTGCAATTAAATCATATTGATGCTCAACATGAATTGTTTCAGCCGAACGTCGCTGTGTAGTCACTAGCATTCGGAATGGTTCTAAATTCGAATTTCGATCCGGGACGTGAGATACCTACTGTTTGTTAATACTCCAGAATAATGGTTCCAGAACTATCCTCCCACGCAGTATTCGGACAGCTGAACTGTGGTGGTCCTCCTCTTAAATCGAGTAATACAGCCCTTTCCTCAGTTCCTGAAAAAGTATGTATAAAATTTTTTCATGTAATTGTCGGAGTCTTGTGTGTATTTTTCACCAGTTTTGTTATATCCATATCATTGGCTTTCAGGTAGTTGTAGCCGTGTCAATTGTTGAATCACTATTGTCATTTCACAGGTATTACTGTAAACATCTGTTCAGTGATTGCTCTAATTGGAATATCAACGGGAACCTGTTTCACGATCGTACTAAAGGACACAATTAACACGATATTGCTGAGTAATTCGGTACTGCCAGTTGCATAGGTACATATTTTATTACCGCGAAAACCCAGATCACATTTAAATCTGACAACATGGCTGTTTTTCTTGTACATGTCTGTTTATGTTTTTATGGTGTGAGATCAGAGTGGAAATTCAGTTGAATTGTAACACTTTTCAACAAGTTGTACTCGAATACGATACCGTTCTGTAAATGTATTGGTTAATGCTGAATCAGGTCCCGCCCCCCCAGTGGATTCATGGCGCTCTCTCCACAGAAAATGCACAGAGCACGGGAGCAACACAATTGCAGAACTCAGAGCGTCATTCAATCGCCAGATGTTTCTGCTCAGGCCATCAGGACGATTCGTGCGTGTCATTAAATTTGGTATTGAGGCCTGTTTTATTTATAATTACTTATCTTTGCCCCTGCTAAGTGCAGTTTAAGGGGGCACGCTGTAGCGTAGTTAGTTGAGTCACTTTGCTACAAGCCGGAAGGTCGCGAGATCGAATCCTGATGAGATCACTGGATTTTTCAACTGACCTAATCCTTCCAGCCGCACTGTATACCTGAGGTCGACTCAGCCTCTAACAGAAATGGGTACCAGGAATCTTCCTGCGGTTAAAGGGAGACCGGTGCGTAAGGCTGACAACCTCACCGTCATCTGTGAGCCGATTACCTAGAAGATATGGGAGGCTTGACCTGTTATACCTTTATGGGGGTTCACGGCCTCCTACGGGGACAGCTTTACCTTGTTACCTTTCACTTGCGATTTACCCGATCACAGTGGCCTCGCTGTCTAAGGAATTAACTGTCTTCTCCTTATCAAACACTGGAATCGTGGATTCGAATCCCACTCGAGAAATGGATGTATGTGTGCGCTTATTCTGTGTTTGTGTTGTTCTGTGTGTAGGTAGCGGCCTTGCGACGGACTGATCCCCCATCCAAGGAGTCCTACCGACTGTGCATAGATTAATAAACTAAAAGAGCGGCCAAGGTTCTACAGCCATAGAGAGATAGTTATAACAAAGTAATTACACACACTCGAACATCTTCACTAGCGTGTTGCCTACAGAAGACTGATGTCATCATAGTAGGCCCTTATTTGATGTCTTGCTTTCAGATAAGCGACGAACCTGACGTAAACTCGAACCCAGTTCCTTGCAAGTGCAGATAAGACGGGTTAGGCCCGCCCCTTGGGCTGAGCTGTTCAGAGCAGGGGTAGCTACGTGCAATCGAAATACGTTCCGACTTTCAGGGCACTGGTCCGTGGTACTGGGAAGGGAAGCAGTCCAATGTTAAATTTGTGAAAGTTGTTTTTGCCGGGGCGACACGGTGGCCTGCAGGCGATCAATACAGTCGAACCAGCACAGAGCCGGGGACAGCCCAAACTCCTCGTGAGGGAACTTTGCGCCAAGGTAAGAAGGGAGATGTATTCAATCGGTTCGCGCGCAGCCCTCCACCGTGATGCGTAATAATGTCATTACGCCTCGCTCCCAGAAAATATTTTCAATTCTTCCTTTTCTAAATTGCTTCGTACTTCACGTTTACGGGCCTCTTTCTCTTAGATTCGGTTTATTCCACAAAACAAAACATACAAATTAGCGACAGACTGATCAACATTGTAGTACTTGTTTGTTTCTTCTGTTATGTAAACGAATTTCTTTGTGAGATAATATAATTTTTGTAATTTGATTTTCTGCGCCTCTCCTCGGAAGCACTGCCCTGAATAAGTTTCTGCGTACTCGTCTTAAGTGTGCGAAAAATAATTAATTTTATTTAATTATAACTTTTTGTCGTTTTGATAACTTCGGTGTAAGGCATGAACTGTTTTCGCTTGTTCGAACGCTTGGATCGTGGGTTCGAATCCCACTCAAGGCATATATGTATGCATTTATCCTATGTTTGCGTTGTTGTGTATGCTGATAGTTACCTTACGACAGGCCGATCCCCAGTCCAAGGAGTCCTACCGACTCTGTATAGGATTAAATACTGAAATGCGGTCAACGTCCAACGAAGGGCTGTAGAGCTGTAGACAGACAGACAGACAGACAGATACTCTGTTCCTGAGAACAGGAGACTCAATTAACCACTGGTTGTGGATATTCTGATTCTCTTCTTATAATTTACGGGTGTAATGAACTCTGCTCCTAAATTAAGGCTCCCACACACCAGAGCGATCGCGATGGTGGTGGTGGCGGCGGCGGCGGTGGCGGTGGCGGTGGCGGTGGCGGTGGCGGTGGCGGTGGCGGTGGCGATAAAGTCTTCTCACACCAACAACACAGTGGTAGCGATCAGTTTGAAAAATCGCATAAGCACAACATCGTAAACGATGCATCGATTATCTCGTCTGGAAGAAGCGTTACTTTTGGCAGCTGTAGTTGATGGTCAGGAGCAGTAGCAAGCAAGGCAATTATTCCTTTTATTGTGTACAATTGGAGAAATTTGAGAAGTTGTTACAAATATTAACATCACAATTAATATGTTTTTCAGAAAGAAGCGTAAGAAAACGTGGATTCACGACCTCAATCTGCTTCGTGAACATGAAGGAAAATTTCATACTTTATATCGGCAACTGCGGCAACACGAAGAACCTTTCTGTACTTACTTTCAGATGCCAATTAAATGCTTTGATAATCTCCTGGTCCTAATTAAGGGAGATATTATGTAATTTTACTTCTTCAGTAAGTTGCTCTGTTGTTGTACTCATTATTCATGCTAACACACAGCGACGCGGGCAGCGGTCAAACTCGACAAGCTGCCTCTGATCGTCACCGCGGAGTAGAACGCTGCACTGTCCGGAACGCTTCCCGCAAGATCGCTGTGTGTCTGAAAGCGTCTGTAAGTTCAGCGGGAAATATCTGACCGCTACCGCCCGCGATCGCTCTGATGTGTGGCAGCCTTGAATGTGTTCGCCCTTTGAGCTCATAGCTCACAAAGTAAATTTTAATAAAGCTTATGATTACTTCATCCGACAGAATCCTAACAGGCAGTAATCATACTGTCACTTTGCTGCAGCATCGGTAAATAAGCTGCACATAATCATCTATCTCTAACTCATACATCTCTTCTTCTGAATTCATGTGTCGCAACCGTGCACACACCTAGGGCCACTCTAACTCCCTTCCGCTGGTGATACACGTTGTTCACCAAGGACTAAATCAATTGAAGGTTTCTCTTTCCTGCATATTTCAAATGCAGCCATCATAATTGGCTGATTCACTTCATATCGATTAGATCCTCAGGCCTCTTCCGTTTTGAAATTAAATTGTGATAATATTAATTCTTTAAGAAATTTTGTGGGACTCTTTGGATGGAGAATCGACCCATCTCAAAGCCTCTACCCACACCGTATGGGACTCGAATACGCGATTGACTTTATCGAGAGATCGAAGGCATTTCATGCCTTATACCTTCCGGCCAGTGTGACCCGCATCTTGATTTCTGCCAACGAAATGCCTGCACTTGATACAGCCTTGCTAACTCAGTGATCGTATGAAAGTAGATCAATATTGTAGCGTCTATAGCTGTTGCTATACACCGACCACTAGATGGGAGGATATATCAGGTCCGTTTCTGGGCAACGGCTCGGTAAACACGTTCCCATAACAACGAATCGACGCGCAACAATAGTACTGTTAGAAAAGGGGAGTTTTGCGTTGTTTGTGCCGAGGAGTTATGTTGAAGACAATTGGAGCGAGAAAGTCAGTTCTGTACAAGAGTCTGTGAAGAGGGGACTTCAGCGCCTGAAGCTGAAGAATCTCCACTGTTAGAAGATGTTGCCTTGTAACGGCTAATGAAAACAGCAAGCTGGAAAAGGCTTAGCGGGTGCTCTGTTGATTTGTGAACTGTGGAGTTTAGCGGTGGCGCTGTAATTAGTTATGAGTCATATGTATAAGTTGTCATTAAATCCAATATCCAATCCAAAACTTCGTCTATTTTCACCCTTACATTTTAACAATATAAAGCAGAATTCTGCCCTGAAATTGCTATATATATCTTAATAACACCGCAGGTCATAAAGCGATGCTGTGCAAAGATATCACAAACCGAGAAAATATTTTCTAACTCGGGGAGGAGCAGCCTTGCGAGGGTTCCTGTCTTGTCTCATTATGTCTGTCGTGACCTTTCGCAGCAGCCGCTATTGAAGGCGGATCGGAACTGTGAATGACGCTTCAGAAGTTGGAACGGAATATTATTTTGGAGCTGTGAGTCATCTGCGCAGATCAGCTGCGAGATTTGAATATTGATTCTACGTCAAGCACAGTGAGACTTGCATATGCAACAACGTATTACCCATCCAAAATGTTCATTGTAAGGTTCTAATGTCGGGTCTGAAGCGCTGATTCAAATCTCTTTCGCACTTTTTGCTGCCCTAAAATACGTAGATCCTGCTGACTTTTCCCGTGCTTCATGCGTGTTCCTTCCACCGAATGCGCAGTGTTTACGCATAATTTGGGTCACATGGCCCTCTGTGTCAGTCCATCTATCCGACAACACGTGTCTGTGCCGAATGTTGAAAGGAATTACATCGAATTAGTTTCTTTACCGGACGTACACATCCGGAAAATTTCAGTTGCTAATTCGCCCACTCGTTGTGCTTGTTGCTTGTCTCATGTTTGTTCTTTACTCCTCAGTGCTGAAGATGGAGACGGAATTCCTCCGAAACATCGGTACTCTCTACCACACCACACGGTGCCAAATTCCAGAAGACGGTAGCCTTCATAGTCACTGCTGTAAGAAACCAGATGTAAAATTATACCAGAATGATTCAAAATTATTGTCACGATTTTCGTTTATAGGCTACGGAAACTCCTAGAATAATTTAGAATCGCCCCATATTTCAAGTCACTGCGTTGTAAAAGTCAAGATAAAGTTATCCATATGCTAACTAATTAACCACTCCGCCATGGAGGCGTTTCAGGGAATGGATGTATACTTGTAGATCCACCTTACCTTGGCACTAGTTGGAGATTAGTGGTCAGCTTCACGCCTCGGCCGCTTAAACGTAGGTGATAGAGTCCCTGGTACTCATTGGCTGAGAGGCTGGGTGGGCCCTAGAGCCGGTCTGGATGACGTGGAGACCATGTTTTTACCCTACCGGGACTCTTAACTTCAAATCCTCGATCGTCCAGCCCGTAGCCGGCTGCTACTTTCACGTTGGTTTCTTGCTTTGCTTATTCATTTACCTTGAAGGTGGAGGTTACATTCTCCTCCGAAATGTCTGTTGACTTTCAACGGATTGCACGGCAGTATGTTCCAGAAGACGGGACTCTTCATAGCCACCGCTTGAGAACCTCAAATCATACATTTAAGAAACTGGTTCACGGTGAAATGTACAGATTTATTCAAATTTTTCAAATTTCATTGCAGACTTTATTCGGCATTCCCGCCAACCCCCGAAGTATCACGAATTGGAAACAGGGATAATATTTTAATCTACCAATAACAGGGAACTACGCAAGTTGAAGCACTGTCATTTCAGATAGCTCTGAACAACTTAGTAGCTCAGTTTACGCAGTGTCTTCTTATGCCTTTTGTCTTAGATAATGTTTCATGCGGTCCTTCACGTCTCCTATACGTCGTTCTTTTTTTTTATTGTCATTGGTGTGGGACTAAGTCCCTTGTACTGCGGCCACTTCTGGCCTGTTGTACCACCCCCAGATGATGGGTGAGGGTGATTGTGGAGCCATTTGTGGAATGAAGATTGGCAACGGAAACCGAAGTACTGCCCCAGCGCCACTTTGTCCACCACAAATCCCACTTGACCAGATCCGGGATCGAACCCGGGCAGCCGCGATGGGAAGCCAGCGACTAACAGCTTGAGCTATGGCGCGGCCTTACATCGCTCTTCCAAAATGTCATGTTTGACATATAAGCCTAGTCGAATTACCGTTCCAGAAAATCCGCAAACATAGGCCGAACATTCCAATTCAGTGGTTATTGTTTGTACATAATATTCGGGAGGTACCAGGTTCAGATCTAGGCCCGAACACTTGTTACCATGACCTAGTTTTCTCATGGTGTTTCCTAGCCCTTCCGGGATAATGCATAAAATTTGGTCACAACCGTTTCCGTCAACGTCTTTTTCAGCCCACGGGGTCTGGAGATTTTAAAGCGACGTTAAGACTTTACAGTCCAGCGGTCGCTATATATATCAGCTGCTCTAACATAAAAGTTTTTATGTGTTTCGCATGGTTCTCACAACAGTCAGCGACTACACGTATTTCCCTTAACAGCATTGCCCGCTTGGCCGATGTAGCGGAGACTTAATGTGTTTCCTGTGAAGTACAAACTGCACTTTTGTATATGATTAAGACCTTCAGTCTTTAAAGGGTTAAGTAAACGAAGAATAAGGAAAGCCACCAATTCAGATCGCAACCCTGGTGCGCCACTTTATCAACATGAAAAGAAAAATGTTTCACAGAAACTTCGAGCAAACTTAAATTTTATCTTATTTTTTGCATCAGTTTGCTTTTTGTATTGTCTTAGTTTAGTGTTTGTTTTATCTTCTCTTCCATCTGTCTTACTTTCCTGATCTATTGTTCTGTTCTTTCCGTTCCTCTTTTTCTCCCATTTGTCTACCCCCAGCAGACCTCATTTCTGCAAGCGGTCGATGCTCTCGACAATGGAAAGCAACTTGGTTTCGTCTCCTAACTTTAATATTTATAACATTTGCAAATGAGATGTGTAGCAAGGGAAGAGTGGGTTTGTGAGGCTAGGATTGCCTACGCAAAATTCCGTATGTCTTGAACGAGGGTAATCAATTTAACCTGGTTTGCAAGTTTGGTCTTTGTTATCCCAAGGTAAAAGTGTCCTGCGCTTAATTAATTGAGCACCACACCAGGAGTGACGTGTAGAGGAATCGAAGTATAGCTGCAGTCCTTCTTAACCTTCAGCACTAGACGGAGGTGAGGTAAGCAGGATGCCCCTCGGCGTTCATGGGCCAGGAAGATCGATGGGCTCCAGGGTCAGAATAGGCACAGCATCTCCTGCCTCTACCTGGAACCGAACCTCGATTCTTTTGTCGCCCACCTTTAACCTGGTCACCATAACGACAGAGTTACCTGTTCCACTTTATTTTCCTCATATTATTCTTATTCTATAAGGAAAATGCGTCTATTCATCCCGTTCATGTGGAGTCTGTCCTCCACGAAACAACAAACCAACATCAGTGCACGAGAAACTGCTTGTGGTTTGTAGGATTTGAGGTTCTCACAGCGATGGTTATGAAGAGTAGTCCGTTGAAAGTCTGCTTTCCACCTCCTGTCACGCTGGTATCTTATTCGGATTATTCGACCCTTAAAATAGGGGCGATATGTTCCTTCGAAAGGTCAGTTGACTGAATGGACACACGGCGCTGTATCCCACAAGGTAGTATTCTTACTGCTAATTTATTATTGTCAGTAATATCAACAGCACTCATATTAATTTGTGGTGTGTGAGCAACAGTTACTTTCTACTTTAAAATGTTGTCATATGAAATCGCTGAATAAGTAATGCAGAAACGGAAGGTTCACACTGACTAGCGACACGTCACATGTTGGTGGACTCGTTCTGATGTTACTAGGGAACAAAGGGTCCCGTAGCGCCGTGTGGCGGGCAGATAGTCTCTCGTGATACACGATTGTGTGAAATGGAACTTCAGTCGAATTTAACGAATATTGTTACTTCTGTTTACACTAGTATTTAACAACCACATGAACTCCAACTTTATTATTTTCTCAGCAGGACAATTCGTCACTGCCAGCAACAAGAGTGTTCCACTGAGCGAACAGTTCAGTCTCCAACAGAATTTCTCACGCCATGTTTTCCTAAGGTGTACTCTTGTATATATTTCATAAGATTTCTACGTCCACATTAATTTAAATGTGGAAGTTAAATTTCGGAACCCAAATTTATTCTGACTTCACTTACACTATCACGACAATAATGCACAGAGTGATTTCTAAATATTTTCTGGGTTTCTATGGACTATAATTTTCAAACCAGAAACAACAATATAAAACTGCTTACGGAATATCAAAGGCGTGCATGTTGAAGTTGTTTAGCATTCTGCAGTATTGATTATGTAGATATTGGAACTTTATGAATTACACTTTCGTATTCCGTAAGTAGTTTTGCTTTGTTGCTTCCGGTTGCGAAAATTACAACCCACGGAAACCCCGACAATAATTTAGAATCTCTGTAGTACTCATATCACTCCTCTTGCAGCATTTTGACGTATGCATTGTTTGTCTTCATGGTTGATCTTTGCGGGTTCTTTTTGCTTTTGCACAGTTATGCGTAAAATGAACGAGTAATTCGGATGTTTGCCTGTCGGTCTGCATATTGCATCATCGAAATTCGGATTTCCATTGAATTTCATTTTGGCAGTCGACACTGAAAAATGTTCAATGGAATTTAATTTTGGTTTGTATTGATCAAATATAAAATCATTGCATGAAATTCAAATGGCGTTTTTTTTTCTCTTTTCTTAGTTTCAGCTGAATATGGAAAATATCTCTTAGGAACACGAAATTAAACATTAATAAGACCAACACCGAAGAGAGATGAAGTGACAGGAGGTTGGAGAAAACCGCATAATGAGGAGCTTCATGACTTGTACTCCTCACCAAGTATAATTAGAATGATCAAGTCAAGGAGGATGACATGGGAAAGGAATGCAGCACGCATAGGGGAAGAGGAATGCATGTAGGATATAGGTCGGAAAGCCAGAAGGAAAGAGACCAATAATACTACCTAGACGTAGGTGGGAGGGTAATATTAAAATGGATATTATAAAGGATGGTGTGGTATGGACTAAATTGATCTGGCTGAGGATAGGGACCGCTAGAGGGCTCTTTTGAACACGGTAATAAAGTGTATATGAGACAGATTCCGTCTTAAGTGCAACAATTTAAATGTAGTTCTTTCTTCTTCCCTTCCTCTACACTACATGTTTCGGCCATAAATGGCCATCATCAGGTGTGTATTCTTACGTAGCTGCTACACTGCCCGTAGTTTAAAATTTAAAATCACCAGTCTTTCCAATTGTGTGTATGTATAAAATCTTTGTTAACCTACACGCGTCAATTTGATTTCTAAAATTGGCACTTTTTTAAAACTTCAATTCAAATTAAAATGTCTATAAATGTTCTGTTCTTTTTCTTTTTCCAAATTTTTAAAAATTAAAATTTCCTCGGTGTACACGCACTATGTCTATAGTGCTGCAGCTGCCACTTCTTGTTTTATTTAGAAATCAAATTGACGCGTGTAGGTTAACAAAGATTTTATACATACACACAATTGGAAAGACTGGTGATTTTAAATTTTAAACTACGGGCAGTGTAGCAGCTACGTAAGAATACACACCTGATGATGGCCATTTAGGGCCGAAACATGTAGTGTAGAGGAAGGGAAGAAGAAAGAACTACAATTAAATTGTTGCACTTAAGACGGAATTTGTCTCATATACATTGTGTGAGTGTAACAGGATGCTTAAATACAATACGGTAATGAAACTTCGGGTTCTATAAAATGTTCGTAAGTTTTTTAGTAGCTGCGAAACTGGCAGCTTCTCATGAAGTCGCACAGGAAACGCCGTCTCCAGCAGTTCCTCTATTGTCTGGTATTTATTCGTTGCTTGGCAATGGCTCGATTTTTGAATGACGTGAGAGGATGTTAACTCTGCCGTTGCCTAACAGTGGATGACGTCTCTCTTTAAACTATCCCTCCACGTTACAATATTTCATTCCAATTTGGAATACAATTTTCTGCGGTTAGTCGACGACTGACCGCCTGGGCTATGGGACGGCCTAATGAAATAGCATTATGCCTGAAACAACAATGAACATACCTTAATTGAAAAGACTTTATTGGTAAAAATGCTAACCATCTGAGCTTTGAGCGAGTCATATTCTTTTTGCTGATGGAGGGTCTTGCCTCGATGTTTATAGCTGCTGACTGATGAGGGTGGTGGATGCTGAGGGCTGGGGTGGCTGTGGACCCATCTTAAAACGAGACAACTGTGACATTTGCCGAATCGATTGACTCTTCCTTTCACGAAAGATTTCTCGGTAGCATGCGATGCTGTTTGATAGCATTTTATCCAAGAGAGAACTTTGGAGTCAGTCATCTGAAAACCTTACGCTGCTTTATCAACTGAGTTTACGTTATATTCTAAACCCTTTGTTGTCATTTCAACAATGTTCAGAGCATCTGCACCAGGAGGAGATTCTATCTCAAGAAACCACTCTCTCTGCTCATCCAGAGGAAGCAACTCCTCATCCGTTAGGTTCCAGCAATCTAGTTCTCTTGCTGTGTCCACCACATCTGCTCCTATTTCCTCCACTGAAGTCTTGAGCCCCGCAGCCATCCGTGAGGGTTGGACTCAACTTCTTCCTAACTCCTGTTAATGTTGATATTTTGAACTCTTCCCATAATTCACGAATGTTCTTAAGGACATCTGAAATGGTGAATCCTTTCCAGAAGGTTTTCAATTTACTTTGTCCAGATCCATCGGATGAATCACTGTGTATGGCAGATAATATTTTACTCCCCTTTGGCGCTACAGCCCCAATGTGGGCCTTGGCCTACCTCCTAGATATTAGACATTCGGTAGGACTCCTTGGGCGGGTGATTAACTCGTCACAAGTCCTCTACCTGTACACAAACACAGAAAAAGGCACGCGCGCACACACACAAACACCAAACATCCGTGGACTGAGTGGGATTCGAACCCACGAACCCGGCTTCCGAGCGAGAGAAGACAGTGCATGCCTTAGACCGCTCGGCTACCGTGACCGGCAGTGTATAAGAATAATACATAAGAATTCAGTTCGTACCTCACAGGAAACAGATCCGAACCCACGAACCCGGCTTCCGAGCGAGAGAAGACAGTGCATGCCTTAGACCGCTCGGCTACCGTGCCTGGCTCTATGGCTGCTACAGTGTTACGGAATGTATTTCTTTTACTAAAGATAGACATTCCGACTTGAAATTTGAGATTACTCCTTGACCTTCAATTAGTAAAGCACGCAACATCTGAGAAGCGCAATGAAGCGAGGTCTGCCTCTAATCAATTGGGAATTGTGTGGAAAGAAAAACTATAATGACTCACTTTAAGGCACTAACCTGAATTGGTTTAGAGTGACTGAGGAAAAGCAAGTCCTCACGAAGTTGTCGGTAACTGCCAGGTGCGGTTCGGTGTTCGGGCCCATTCAGAACGTGAAATTCTTCCAGTCTCCGGCAGGATTTCATTGTTCCTCTGGGAATTTTTTCTCCGCGGTAATAAAAACCTCTTTGCCCTTATCCACTTTGAACCCCCATTTATCTGAGAGCGCTCACCCCTGCCCTGAGTCGTGCGATCCCCGCTCCCCTCTGTAGCATCAATCCGTCCATTTGGCCTTGCGGTGTTCGATTTATACAGGTGGGCTTATTAATCGTGGGAGGGGTGTTAGGGAGAAGGTGTCTACGGATGTAGGTTTCATGTAGCTTACTGATTGAATATCTGGAGCAGTACTACGTTTATCTTGTGTTCAGACGACTTTCTTTTCGATTATCGACCTGTGAACCGACTGTGTACACCGAAGTTTCGATGGTTTTTCTGGTTGTACTGGGATTTTTTTTTCTTTGGGTGAGATGAGACTGAGTCACTTGCTATGCGGGCCACTAACTGTCTCATTTTACCAGCCCCGGATGATAGATGATGAGTGTGGAGTAGTCGGTGGAATGAGAATTGGGAAGGCAAACCAAAGTACTCTGAGGAAACCTGCCGCAATGCCACTTTGTCCATCACAAATCCCACGTCACCTGACCTGGGCTTGAACCCAGACCGCCGCAGTGGGATACCCGCGTTCCCTGGCAACGGTTTCTAACGGTGGAGATTTTCCAGCTTTCCGCGCTCAGTTCCCCTTGTCACAGCCTCCCCGTGCAGAACTCTTGTCAGTTTTCTCAACTCAATTGTAGCGCCATCTCAAGAGAATTATCATCCAGCTGGCCTGGGGCCCTCGTTATATATCCTCAGGTTGGACCCAACAGAAAACACCTTCTTCCAACAATTTCTCTGTCGTTTGGATATTCGTTGCTGTGGCAACGTGTTTACCAAACCGTTACCTAGCAATGGACGTCTTTGGCTCCACTATTCCGGTCTTCAGGTATTATATCACAATATACTGTCATGAAATAGCATTCAAGTAAATATTTCTTATACTACTTGAAGAACTTTCAACTTACGATCTATTTAACGATTAATAAAATCACAGGCTCATAAATGTTCAGTGAGGCATGAGCAAAGCATTCAATGTTCATTCCACAATAAGCTGAACCGTCTAACATTGTATACAGCCAAGTGCCAGGTCACAGATTGAGCCCCTCCCTAATTTAAAGGTTGATAATATGGTAATGCCCTCCCCAGCAAAGGCTCACATGTCTTTAGTAGTCAGTAATGGATGAGTATATAGCTGTGGTGAAATGATTATTAGGAAAGGAAACCGAAGAAACTCTGAGAAAAATGTGCTGCAGTGCCATTTCGTCAACCACAAATTTCAAGTGAAATCGCCTGGAATGAACCTGGGTCTGTGCTATAAGAAACCAACTCCTAACCGACTGAGCTATCGCACGGGATTTGTACGTTTATGGATGTAAAGTCCAGTATTGGATTGAGGAAATGGCGTAGAGCCCGAGTCAGAGGAGACGCTCTTGGAATGGTTTCCTTAAATAGTCTGTTATAGAATTAATCTCACCAACAGCTGGTTTTGAAATGAGTTCCTTCAGTTTCCTGCTCTGAAAAGAGTTTCATAAGTAACTGGCTCTGGAACGAGTCCCTGCAATAGCCGACTCTGCAAAGATTTCCTTCAGTAGCCGGCTTTGGGACAAGTTCCTTCAGTAGCCGGCTTTGGGACAAGTTCCTTCCGTAGCCGGCTCTGGGACAAGTTCCTTCAGTAACTGGCTCTGAAACGAGCTCCTTCAGCAGCCGGCTCTGGGAGGAGTTCCTTCAGTAACCGGCTCTGAAACGAGCTCCTTCAGCAGCCGGCTCTGGAAGGAGTTCCTTCAGCAGCAGTCTCTGGAAGGAGTTCCTTCAGCAGCCGGCTCTGGAACAAGTTCCTTCAGTAACTGGCTCTGAAACGAGCTCCTTCAGCAGCCGGCTCTGGAAGGAGTTCCTTCAGCAGCCGTCTCTGGAAGGAGTTCCTTCAGCAGCCGGCTCTGGAACAAGTTCCTTCAGTAACTGGCTCTGAAACGAGCTCCTTCAGCAGCCGGTTCTGGAAGGAGCTCCTTCAGCAGCCGTCTCTGGAAGGAGTTCCTTCAGTAACCGGCTCTGAAACGAGCTCCTTCAGCAGCCGGCTCTGGAACAAGTTCCTTCAGTTTCCGGCTGTGGGACAAGTTCCTTCAGTAACTGGCTCTGAAACGAGCTCCTTCAGCAGCCGGCTCTTGAAGGAGTTCCTTCAGTAGCCGGCTCTGGAAGGAGTTCCTTCAGTAACTTGCTCTGAAACGAGCTCCTTCAGCAGCCGGCTCTGAAACGAGCTCCTTCAGCAGCCGGCTCTGGAACGAGTTCCTTCAGTAGCCGTCTCTGGAATGAGTTCCTTCAGTAGCCGGCTCTGGAACGAGTTCCTTCAGTAACTGGTTCTGAAACGAGCTCCTTCAGCAGCCGGCTCTGGAAAGAATTCCTTCAATATCCCTTTTGGAATTTATACTTTCAATAGCCGGTGAGTTGCTCCCAAATAGAAATGAAATCCGCTGCCGCTGCTCCAACCTTCTCACTGAACGATACGTAATTTAAGGTAGGCGGTTCCTGTTCAGTTTTCTAACCATGGCTTTGCAACTGTAATCAGTCGTTTGTTATGCGTTGCACAAATTTCATATACGTTTTGTTTATACATGTTTATAATTAATTGATTTTGTTCGAAACTCGTTTAATGAATACTAATAGAAAATTTGTGACGGCAATCCATTATTTGTGCAGACACGTTCGGAAAATTGCCAATATATATACGAAGCTCCGACGTCCTTAGCCCAGAATTGCTGCTGTAGTTGGATTCCCCGGAATTATGGAGCTGAAACAGAACGAGGCCTATTTATATCCCACTGGTGTCACGATTTTATATAAATTACTCTGTAAACAAGTGATATCATTATTATTCGAAACGCTGCATGTCGATATGGCCTGCAGTTCATCTTGAATTGTAATAGATAGCGGTAGAAACGAATAGACATACTTCTTGTAAGATTTGAGGCTTTCACGGCGGTGACTATGAAGAAAGTAGTCTTCTGGGATTTGGCACCATGTATATGTGGTGTTAACCGACGTTTCGGAGGAACGTATCGCCTCCATCTTCAGGGTAGAAGGAAAAAATATAAGAAATCCGCAAGCGAAGAGACGGTGAGAACCGGTAAAAGCAGACCAGTCTGCTACGTTCCTCCGAAACGTCGGTTAACACCACATATACACGGTGCTAAATTCCAGAAGACTACTTCCTTCACACATACTTCTTGCCTGGCAATATACAAGTAGGTCTACATTTAATATAGCTTATCGATTGATGTTGTTATCCACTCTTTCATTTCTCTGCTTCATTTCAATGTTTATGATAAGGAGTATCGTACAGTGGGGGTAGGACTTCTTTACGAGATGTGGGCACTATATTCTCTGTTCCGAAACGAATCTCACAGTTGGCTCTTCCATCTTCCCTTTTGTTTTCCGAAGTCACTTTTCCTTGGGGTCTGTATTCCATTGCTACTCTGGGCACGCCTTGCAGATATCCCTTCTTTCAATTTATGGCCATATTTTCGTAATTTCTTGGGTTACACTCTCCTCCCTAAATTGCTGTTGAACATTTTCGTTTCAGACACGGCCTCCATTTATTACTTCATGTAATGGTTTTAGGAATTTGTGCCGACTCTGCCTGACACAAACCCAACATTAACCGCCCCGCAGTAGCGTTGATTCACTAACTATGCTATTAGATCTCAGCGTTATGTCATTTTGAAATTTAAAAATTTCGTAACACCGGTATATTAAAAATACTAACATTGAATTATATGACATCGCCATTCATGTGGCAGTAGCCGTGCGATCTGAAGCATGAACTCTCTTCGCTCGCACGAACGCTGGGCTCGTGGGTTCGAATCCCACTCAAGGCATGAATGTCTGCCTGCAGTTATTCTGTGTGTAGGTAGCGGCCTTGCGATGGGCTGATCACCCGTCCAAGGAGTCCTACTGACTGTGTGTAGGATTAGGAAACTGAAAAATCAGCCAAGGTCCAACAAAGGGCTGTACAACCATAGATAGATAGACGGTACTTATGTAGGTACGTCCCCATTCATATGTATATTCCTTTTATTTTCTGTTAACTCCTGTTTGGTATTTATAAATTTTCCTCCTATTAAGTATTAACCCTCGACGCTTGTTGTCTTATCTGTGACTTTAAAGATCAATAGATTATGTCCTAATGTTGATTTCATAATATTTTTTTAGAGTTTAACTCTTTAATTCTGTCTTCTGTTTTGATCGGATTTCGTCGTTATGAACCCCCGTGAATACCTGAAACCTTATTTATTGATCACTCCTTTACAATCACTCGCAATCACAATAAGTTACAATGACTCACAATTAATCTTCAACCGAACCCTTCTTCCTTGACCGCCGACGACTCGCTCCATTCTGATTCTGTTTTGTACTACTAATAAGTCTCGAGGCGGATCCATAGAAAACACCGCTTTCTCTATTGTTGTATTTACAGCGCCGTGCATAGCAACGGAAGTTATTCGATTGTTGCCTGCGTATTCGTTTCCGCGAGAATATGTTTAGCGAGTCGTTGCCTAGCAATGGGTATATATGTCACAGTAATTCGGAGGAAGTGGTCTAGGTCTATTTCAAGTCATTTTTACGGGATTTTGCGTGAAACAGCTGAAAAAATATCTGAGTCAGTATAGCTGACGGAGCTTGAAACCTGACCCTCCCGTCAGAGGACCCGAGCAAACCTGCTGAATGATTACATTGCAGTCAACGAAATTTCAAGTCCCTCAATTCAGGTTACAGCATATAATTCTCGAAATAAACGCAACAGACCTGTAGAATCAGTTTTCCTGTATCACGTTAATACACCGCCCACATTATTGTAATGCGACAGAACTGTGGGACATTTGTCTTTAGTCTCCTTCTTCTGACTATGCAGACAAGTCCGTATAGATTACACAGATGGACACAGGTGCGTGAATAGAATGGAAGTAAGCCTAGCTTTTTAAACGATGCAACTTTAACCTATTCGCAGAAGTGAAGCATGTCAAACTCGGAATCGTGTTTCTTTCTGGGAGAAAAATTATTTCAATCTATTCGAACGTGTTTTTGCAGTTAGTAATTAATATTCTTTGGGGGCACGCGGTAGCGTAGTTTGTTGAGGCACTATGCTACAAGCCGGAAGGTCGCGGATTCAATTCCCGATGAGATCACTGGATTTTTTAACTGACATAATTCTTCCAGCCGCACTATGACCCTGGGGTCGACTCAGCCTCTAACAGAAATGGCTACCACGAATCTTCCTGGGGGCTAAAGGGCGGCCAGCTCTTAAATCTGACAACCTCACCGCCATCTGTGAGCCGATTGTCTAGAAAATGTGGGAGCCTCAACGTCTCACAGCCCTATGGACCTTCACGGCCTGTTACAGGAATAGCTTTATTTTTTAGGCTTTTATTTAACATTCTTTCATGCCACGTTTAATCTAAATCCTACAGAATGTGTAAACTTTGTTTAAATTACGACGAATTGTTATCCTACCGACAGTATTCTAATCATGTGACGTCGCAGTGCGGTGCGCATGCTGCACAGGTGTCTTCCTGTTGCTCGTTCAGTAGATTTTGGAATTTAAAGCACATTCGTCCTCAGCATTTCTAGTTCCGCAGGAAAGTGAACAATAAATTACGTAATGACTATAAATTGCAGGTGTAAAACTATCCCTGTAACAGGCCGTGGAAGCCCGTATAATTCTGAGACGTTGAGGTTCCCACATTTCCTAGACAGTCAGTTCACAGGTGGCGGTAGGGTTGTCAGCCTTACGCACCGGTTGCCCTTTACCCTTTTTCCTGGTACTCATTTCTGTTAGAGACTGAGTGCGGCTGGAAGGATTAGGTCAACTGAAAAATCCAATAATCTCATCGGGAATCGAACCCGCGACCTTCCTGCCTGTAGCGTAGTGCCTCAACCAATTTATTCTATCACATTGCCACATCAACACTTACTAAATGGCTATGAATTGACTGCACACGCTGAGCATATTTAACAAATTCACAGAACTTGCATGATTAAAATTTGGATCAAACAGGATATCGCAGACTCTGACGGATGTTCTCAAGGTGGTAACAAAGGCAGTGCCTCCGAAGTGTCTCAGTCTCATCACAGGGCCGTTACATATTTCTAATCTAATGTCAGTTCCTATATTACACCGCTGTAACAAAGTTGGACAGAGTGGAGTCAAGGCAACAGACTGATTAACGTTGATCCGACCCCAGCAATATTTTCGTTCGGTCTTTGTCAATGTCGCTCGTGGATTGGACGATTCATGGATGTTATAATAGAGGTTCGGAAATTAATTTCTTTTCCAGTTGTGAGGTCATTTTAGTGATTTATCGTGTGGTTGCATAATGGCGGGCTGATATCTTCCAGTCTTAATACTGCCATTCGTAGCCAACAAGCAGCGCGGTGTACAGCAGACACTGTGAGGGTTCCTTGTGATCCCTCTTCACCTGTGAAGTAGACTGTAACAAGAAAGTAACTGGAAGAAATAGACATCTAAGCGGACCAACAAGGAAACTGAGAAGAGATGGATGGATTTACCAGTAGCTGCAAGAAACCTGGTAATTAGTTGTGTCTTTGTGTTCACTACACTCCTCTGAATAGTGGAAGCAGTAAGCCCGTAATATTGATCGTCGAGTTTCTCATACAGACGACGCGACGCGACGCTGTTACTCAAGGGAAGGAAGGGGACGGGAGGAAGGATCTCATGTAACTCCGCCACATCTCATACTACTGACAGGATATGCGCAACAGATAGCAGATAGCGTGACTCGTGTTAGAAACGCATGCCAGTGACGGGACTTGCGCAACAGATAGCCGATATCCTGACATGGATTACGAGGCACGCCAGCTGTGGTGGATGTGCAACAGATAGCAGATGTTCACGCTTTGGAAGCAACAGATAGTATTAAAGTCAACACAACAAATTCGTAATAAATAGGCAATGTCATTGTTTCTTACGTACATCTGCTGCATGTTTCGATCCAGCTGGATCATCATCAGGAAATTTTTAATGGAATGTGCTATTCGTTATTGAGTTGTATTTCTGTGTATTTATGATGCAGGTCCGTATTAGAAATCATTAATACTAATTTAATTACATTTTGTATATTATTCTTAAAATGTAAAATATTTTAACTCCTTTGAAAGCTAAACGTTAAAATTAAAAGTTAAAAAATTAACATTTTTTTTTTTACATTTAGCTTGGAAATGTGTAGCAACTGTACGTAATAAACAAATTATAATACACTGGCTATTTATTATGAATTTGTTGTGTTGGCGGTTGTATTACAATAATATCACGGTTAGGGGAGGTTTGTTCGTGATTTATAAGACGGGTTCTGGATTGGATGAGTGGCTTTATTTTCACATTATACACAGTACTCGGGACTACAGACAATTACAGAGCTATCGCTGATCGAAACACTTTACAGTTTACACACGCACTAGAGTTCTGGGTCTTCACTAGTCGTATCCTGGCAACGGATTTATAAGTCACTGTAACTTCAAATCACACATGAAGTCGTCTTCGCAGCGCCAAATTTCTTTCTTGCAATTATTCTGCAGCTGCGAGCTCAGTTCACTTCCTCTGCCCCCAGACTCATATCCTGGCAGGCTGGCCACGAAACTCGACTCAATTCTATAATGCAAATGCCAGCTATGGAATTCTTCTTTAGAATCACTTTGTACGGACCACGCAGAAAAACACAGACTTGTTTTTGGGAAGGCGTGTAGACAGCGCCGTTGCATAGCAACGAAGTTACTGAATTATTGCTTGCGTATTCGTTGCCGCGTGAATGTGTTTACTGAGTCGGTGCCTAGCAATGAACGTCTGCTCTGGCCTCACTATTCCGGCTTTCGGGCGTCTTGTCACAATGCTATATACGAGACACAACAATATGCAAAGAATAAAATTAGCTGTAAACTTGCGGTGGAGGTAATGTGCGAATAGCTGATGATACTGTATCTCACTATGTAAGTCGGAGCTTCTAAGGCGGCAGTGAAGACACGGCACGTGAAACAGATGACCGTGTTCATTCCTGGATATTAACACGAACGTCACGTTAAGATGAATGAACACGATATAACGGGGCTCATACCAGTAGCATTAATGCAGCATGGCTAATTCTAGGACTCGATCTGGAACACTTGACAAGGTGGTAGCTTGTCGGAGTACTATTCAAAGGGTGCCTGGTTAGAATCTCAGTCGAGGCATCAGCTGTCCTGAGGTTCTTCATGAGTTTCCTTAGGACCTCCAGGCAAGTGACGAGATAGTGTCTTAAGCTAAACCACGTTACGATTCATTCCACATTTTTCCCGTTTCCTTATTCACTTCCATCTGATTTACTGGGGCGTCTTTCAGCAAATTGCAAAATACACAAGACTAAAGCAGGGATAGCGCAGTAGGTATAGCGACTGGCTAAGGGCTGGACGGCTGAGGGGTCAGAGTCCCGATAGAGTCAAGAATTTTCTTTACTCTACGTCGTCCAGATCGGCTATGGGGCCCACGCAGCCTCCTATCCAAAGCGTACTAGGCCGGGGCTTGAAGCTCACCACTGACCTCCAACTACTGCCGAAGTCAAGAAAACGTGGATCTATACATCCACTCCCCCATACGTCTTCATGGCATTGTGCGTAATTAGGTAAGCACAGGGACAATTTTACCTCTTGTCTGGGTGCTATGTACTCACTACCTGCCATTGCTCATGCTTTAAGGTTGTGAGTCTGTTGGTTTGTTTGTTCTATATACATTTCCATACGACTACACCTCTCTGCGACGGTTAGACATTTCCAACCTAACCACCACCCCACCAAATCAGAGTGCGTTGCCTGTTTCTCTAGAATCATTCGCCATAGCATAACAAAGTTTCTTGCTTTCCATAGAGTTTAGAAAAACAAAAACAAAAAAGGTTAGCATTCTCTGCTTGCCTGTCACAGTTTCTCATATATTTATTTTCCAAAAATAAACTCCATGAATATGCGGAATTATATTGTAATTTGTTATTTAATTTCCTTCCCGTTTTATTAGTTTATATTAATATCAGTTTTCCACTGCATTACACATTTCAATTATACGTGTACATTACGGTGCCTGGCAACGGCTGGTAGATCAGCTAGTATTTCATAAAGAACAAAGTCAGCTCCTACTGGGGTACAGGCATTCATACCAGGCCAGTTGTGCGCATGTGCGCATGTGCGCATGCAGATATCTCCGTACTACGCTCTTATCTGGATACAAGAGATAGTGACACGGTGTGTTTATCACATGGTAGGGTTCTCATAATTCTGTTGTCACGAATAATACGATGCGAAGATAAGATAGTACTTTCAATTAATACGGTTTGCAGATCAAGATAATACGTTTCCATAGTTATCCTGACACCAGTAATGCGGTGTACATACCTAATAGTACCTGAAGATAGTGTTTTCATCTTGAGACTCAATCGCGAGACAGGAAATAGACGTACCTGAGTGGATTATTCCTTTTAAAAGGAAAACATTATCACGTGATTGTGACCACAGACGCGGTTTGGATTGGTAACTGGATTTATTGAAGACTTAGAGAACGAAACTACACGTAACTATATCGCTATCGCTAATTGACACGCTCTGCAGTTCACTGAACTCTGCTGTGTCTCCACCAGCAGACGTGCCCCTGCTCCCGCGCTCACGTCTGGAGTCTGAAGACTTTCTCATTATGTATCCTCGACACTGACGGCATTGAAAACTCCCCTCCCAACAGATATTCTATTGTTGCATCACGTATGTATCGCACGGACCGGGAAGAAAACACCGCTTTCCAGTTACTACATTTTTGCGTGTTATGGATCTGTTGCCTAGCAACTGGCGTGTTTGCAGAGCCGTTCTCTAGTAATGGCTGTGTCTGCTGGCTTCACAGTTCTTATCTTTAGCAAATATGTCACAATATTTATTAGAAACATTGAGAGCAGTCGACCAAATCATCAAAACTTATTAAGGTTAACGGCTTCCAGTATTTAGAATTGAACAATTCTGGGTCCCTCGCATTGAACTTCTAAATACGAATTGAAGAGCATGGTGCAAAAAAAAAAAAAAAAAAAAAAGCAGGTATGGAAATGAGAACGACAGTTGCGTCTTGTTACTGATTTGTTTAAAATACCACACCCGTTTATTTTGGTATAAAATGCACATAAACTCGTTTGAAGCTCCTCTTAGGTTTCTCTTAACATACATCTGCTGGCTTTTTAACTCTATGCTAAGTAACTATGCACGGATCTTGATTCTCATTTGTGTTTCACACGTGTGAGCAGCTCCTCCTCCCCTTATCTCGTGAGTGTTTGTCTGCTGAGGAAAGTCGAGTTTGTACGAACCGTGATTAACCCTAATGACTGTATTGTTTGTGTACTTTTGATGCATTCAAGCTCAGATATACTTACCTGGTGCAATGAAGATGAGCCTGGTTATAATTATAATACTAAACAGAACATAAAACAAATCCGTTTATTTGGCTCACTTTTATCAGTACTTTATATTGTAGTTGAATTTGCAGCGTGATACTGGATCGTTAATTAATATTTGAAGACACGTCCACACCCCAAAAATTAAAGCCTTTGGAGACCCATTTATATACAGAGTGGCCCAAAAGTCTGTTAACCTAAAACATTATCTCGTATTAAATGGAATGTTCAAGTCAGTTTGCAGAATGGTGTCAACAGTTTTGCGAGTTGTCCATTGAGCATGAATGATCTATCTCATTTCGGATAATTTTTGTAAATTCGGTAATAAAGAAGCGTTAAGAGTTCATTTTGGCAATCAGTTAACTAACTTCTGAGCCATCCTATATTTCTGATTCACAAAAAGATCCTATTATAGTTGACTCCGGAGTAGTAAAGTTTTTAACGAAAGGAGTCGACTTATCGCTGACTCTGAAGCAGCAAAGAGTTTAGTTAAGGAAGACATCATCGCATCTTAGACTGTGGAACAGCACTGAAACAGCGGGAAGCAACCGAGTCCGGCGAGAAGTTGTCAGCCTCCTTACTCTGTGGTGAGACACGAAATAGACCGTCCGTAGTATTACAGTACAAACTGCAATGTACCCCCTTGTATGGATAAAGTAGGACGTAGCCATGTACGTTAACTAGACATAGTATGCATTTATGTTAGAACCGGCTATGCTGTTATAATTAGATTGCTTTATGTCTTGTGCTTGTGTAGTTGTGTGGCGTTGCTAATCTGTGCTTTTCTCTCTCTGTTTCCTGCTTTCCGTGCTGTGCCACGCTGTTGCCGCTGCCGCTGCCTCCGTACAGAGCTCAGCTAGAGTAAGTATATGTCTGCTTCCTTCTGCCGAGCCGTCTGGCTCGACTAGTTGCAAGTAAATGACGTTACAATTAGCTCAGTCAACCAGATGTAACGTGTAATCTGTTACCGTTTAGCGCTGACCAGTCACTGCACAAATCAGTAAATTACCCTTTAATGATATCCCTTATTATTTTACGAGTAATGATCAAATAATACTTGATAGATCCTTGGATAGAGCAAGTTGCATAAAACGGTAGAGCTTATGAATTGTGTTCTGGTGGTACCATGTTTGAACCTCGGCTGTGACAACGATTATTCAATTACGGTAGAGTAGTACTTTAAATTGCACCACAGCCGTTTCCTTTCACATCCACCCCCGTTCATCATTCACTATCATCCAGCCATTCCACACTGTATCGTCTGCGTAAGTGAAAGCATCGTCAGACTGCAAGTAAATATAAAGTGGTCCTTGGGAAGGTGTTGCGTTCAGTTGAAGAAGCCCTCCGACAGGATTTCTTGAGGTGGCAGAAGTCGGGAGATTTCAGATAGGCAAGAATTTAAATTTCACACATGTACACCATGGCCACAGTGGACATTTTATTACATTTTAAGATTAATTTAAAAACTTCGTAAACTGAATGAATCAGTTTGTTGGAAAATAGAACATATCCATAATCCATCCATTGTACATATTCACTTTTTTAACGACGCGATTGAATTGCATATTCTTCTTAACCCATTAATCGACTAAACAAAATAATAGGCAAATACTGCATTCACTGGGGACACGCGGTAGCATAGATGGTTGAGACACTATGTGACAGTAGACGGGTTTTGGATTAATAATTGGATTTATTGAAATCTTACAGATCCTAAATACCAGTAACTATAGCGTTGTCGCTAATTCACACACTCTGCAGTTCACTACAGCACGTCCTGTGTCTTCTCTGTTTGATTTCTCTTCACTGATCGTTACCTGATGACAGATACCAACAATGTCCTCTACTTTCGTGCTCACTTTCTTACCGGCTACAAAGTATCCCACAACTGACTCATTGCTCCAATTGTCGACTCTCAAATCAATCCGGAAGGTCACGGGCTTGATTCCTGATAAGGTCATTGGATTTCTCAAAATACCTTATCCTGGGGTCGACTCAACCTCTAACAGAAATGAGTAACCAGGAATCTCCCTGGGCTGTAAAGGGCTACCGGCGCTTAACGCTGACAACTTCACCGCCATCTATGAGCCGATTGTCTAGACAGTGTGGGGGCCTCGACGTCTCACAACCCCATGGGCCTCCATGGCCTGTTAACACGGATAAATTTAACTTTTACTGTGTTGAGCTATTAGTCGTAATGGTCCACTTGTACTCATCCTGCAAAATCTGTTTCAGAAGCACGCTATACACAGTTCTCTGTGGGGGCATGCAGTCAATCGCTTTAGGTTATAAGCGGCGCATTGGCATCTGTTCGTGCAGCTGTGCTTCCAAAATAACCTCCACACCCCTGAGCTGCTTTATGGATACAGTGTCATTCAGTACGAAGATCGCATAATATATTTTGTGAAAATCCGACACATTCAAACAGCACGGCTGTTCCACAAACTCTGATCATATTCATCTGAATTATAGCTTTGATGAGGACGCAGATGGGTATTGACAGAATACGGTCACAAAACTAAAAGCATTTGAAACGAAATAGCCAACATTCAGAAAATTCAAATAACATAATTTAAATATGAAGATTGCATTTCTAAGAATGAGCATGCTGAAAATGGTTACTAGATGTATAGGTACCTGCAAGGCAATAAAAAATAGTTTTTGAGCCTATAAATACCTACGCGGAATAGTGTTTTTGATACTGTGACTTGTAGACCCGTTGCTAGGCAACGACCGCGAAATAAACAACTAAGCAACGGCACGAAAACAGCAACAGAGGAGCGGTGTTTCTGTGCGGTCCGTGCCGCGAAGTTATAAGCAGAACATTTAGTGAGAGCCAGTTGAATTGATTCGGTGAGTTACAGAACTGCTCAAGTTCAGTCCATCTGAGCTCTTGTTATGAGAAACTAGTAGCTGAGGCCGGGGATACTTCGCGAACCCAGGGGAAGGGGAACGTCCACCGTTGGGAGCCACTACCGAGCAACGGCTAGTGAAGACGAGTCTGAGGACACTTTTATGTGTGTGTGCGTTGTTTGTGCGTGTAATGCTGAATTCTAAAGTGTAGCCACGCGCTGTATCATCAAAGATTCCAATAGATTCGATCATTACGTCGAACCCCGTTTATATTCACTCCATCACGTGACAATACGTTTGATCCCATAAATATGTTCCTTAAAAGTCCATAGCTCATGAAATTTCCATGTGAATTTGAAACGTATAACTTTGGAAGATAAGAACACGTTAACAGTTATTAAAATACAAATTAACGAGCCTCTGAAACAGTGTATTTTAATATTAACTATTTTCATTATTGTCGTGTTTTTGTGACCGTTTAAAATGCACTCATATCCGGGAACTGTCGGTTGTTTTAGCACCTGAAGTTCATACGAGAGTGTCTTTGCTTCTACAGTCCTGTCTCCTAAACGAGTACAGTGAACGAGCTGTGTACAGTACGTATGAAACAAAGTGCATTGTATTAGCAGATTATATTTTTTTATTTCATGACGGTACCTCTCTTCTCGGCCGCGTGTAACTGTGACAACATTGTGAAGTAAACTGACGGATTTAACAATGGCGAGCGGAAGCCGGAAAATGCTATATGGTCCCCCCCCCCAAAAAAAAAATGGGACGAATCTAGACGTCGATCCACAATATTCTGTATCTCAACACGACCTTCACCGGTTCACGGCTAGTTCGAGCAGGCACATTCCTTGTCCCCTTCGGTCACCTGACTTGACAGCAGCAGAATGTTCACATGAGGCTGGAGGGAGAATCCAATTCATCGGCACCCTGCCACCACTAACCTTGATGAACTGGGAGCGATGATTCTTGCAGCTGTGCCACAATTCCCGCTGGCGTGTTAACTCCTGTGTGTAAGTGGGACTGTTACATATCGCCACGTACAACATCTGTGAACTGCAAAATTGCCCGGGGTATGACTGCGAGTCTTCAAAAGTGCCAACCTAACTTAGAAAAACAAAACTCAATTTTATGCTCTTTTTCTAACATTCACATCTTAATGAAAATACTGTCACATGTTTCAGTGGTGTCATAGGTGGGATATGGATTGATAAATGGATTATTTGACCACTCGAAACTACAGGTATTGACAGCGCTATCTCTAATCTCCACACTTTACAAATCACTAAACGCTAAGTCTTTCCCAGCCTGTTGTGTCTCCAACAGCCGTTCCCTAGCAACGGCTTCTAACAATGGAGATCCTTCGGCTTCCCGCACTCAAATTGTTACTGTTCGGCGAATATCACGCAACAGAATTCTTGTCAACTGTGGACTTAACTATATCGATGTCTCTACTCAGCCTCCATTGCAGAGCTCAACTCAACTGCCAATCCTCACTGTACACTGTACAGCGTACTGCCACTGCCACTGTACACTGTACAGACGAGCAACACGCCATGTCCTCACGAGTTGCACCGAGATAGAGCTATTTCACTGCCACTGCCACTGTACACTGTACAGACGAGCAACATTCCATGTCCTCACACGAGTTGCACCGAGATAGAGCTGTTTCACTGCACAGTAAACTGTACACTGTACAGACGAGCAACACGCCATGTCCTCACACGAGTTGCACCGAGACAGAGCTATTTCACTGTACAGTACACTGTACACTGTACAGACGAGCAACACGCCATGTCCTCACACGAGCTGCACAGTGCATTGATGCTGACGGCGGAATTTTCGAAAAATTTTATACTAGATAAATTGCACGAACTTTGTCACTTGAATGTATTAGAAACAAAACGTAATATCCCTTTCCTATCAACAATTCTGGAACCTTGACATGTACAGTGAAATAGCTCTATTTGGAAACAGTTCGAATATGATACATGCATATATACGCGTTTTCTTTTNGTTCTGGAACCTTGACATGTACAGGAAACAGTTCGAATATGATACATGCATATATACGCGTTTTCTTTTTTGCTTAGAATATCTGTTTCTGTGGCATCCCTGAATATTGACATTTCCTCTTGCCGATATAACTGTGACATTCGGCCTGGGAGAAGTCTGATAGAATGTTGTGAAATTCATGAAACTGTAATTGTTGTATGTATCGTAATCAGTTATACCCAGAGATTGAAATATTTCTAAGCCCCAAATGCGTGTGTCTAAGCTAGATCGTTCAGAAGTTCCATCTGCCATTTATTAGCGCCTGAAACGCATATAAAAATATGTAAAGCATAATGTCACAGATGCTGTAGCGTCTTGGTACGTGCCAGTGGTGTGAAGGTACCAGTCTGTGTGACTGTCAGGTGCTGAAGAGTACGCATGTTCCCCCTTCCCCCTCAACCCCCCCACCTTACACTGTTGCACGACTTCATGTTTGTATACAGATCATGTCTCGTCGATTTTTCAAATCACACTCAGAAGCGCGCTCACGGTTGAAATACAACGTCGGACTGAAAAACGACAGTGCTACATAACGGATGGGACATTGTCACGCCACGCACTCAGTAGAGAAACAGATGCTTTGTTTGGACGTTCTTTTTGGTAATATTAATCGGTTCGTAGTTTGGTCCATTAACCTGTCCCATCTTCGTGGGTGTCGTGGTGCTCCATAGGGATACTGTACTTGGTGAGGGTATGAAATACGTAGATCGTCTGCCTTTCGTTTTAACTCGTTGTAGCAGACGTCTGTAAACCGTTGGCGTTAATTTACATAAGTATCTTTAATGGAAACACAGAAGCTCTACAAGTATTATGATTTTGGACATATCGTCCTCTCTTCATCTAAAAACAGCGTCCTGTTTATTCTGTAAGACACAGCGTTTCGGAGACCGGATTCTGTCTCCGTCTTGAGACGGAATCCAGTTTCCGAAACGTTTTAATTTGAAAAATAAAGAGGACGGCGTTTTTAGATGCAGACAGGACGATGGATGATATCCAGAAACACAATATCCGTACTGATGTACCGTCGTCACAAAGTTGTAGGTCTTATTTTCAGAAGCTCTTATTGAGGATGTCGGTGTAGAAGTAAACACGGATAATACTGTATGTATACTGTATAAGTATATAGCCAGTACGTCCCACCGAAACGTCGGTAAACTTATACCAAACTAAATGGCATCATATGAACGGAGCTCGACGCAGTGAGAGCCGGGCATCGAACTGTAGAACCGAGTTCCCTAAATAAGCAGGGCCATCTGAAAGAGAACGATTTTTATTGTTAAAATGAGCTGCGTGCCTGTTCAGAATTTCCTCATATGGAATACTCTGATTTCTCATTTGTGTCGAAAGTCCGTCACAATATACGAGTATTATGATTGCAATAGGTGACGTTGTTTTGTTTTTGTGTGGCTTCGGAAAAGTGTAGAAGCTTCAGCCCTCTTATTCCACATTAGTCTCTAATAAGTGCAGTATATATACAAATGCATTCCATTGTGTGATACTCCCTTGAATATAGATTACGTGCATTACCGAACGCTATGTAATACTGTCACGGTATAGGGGTGTGTGACTATAGGTTGGATATTGGGGTAACACATCTCGGAATTACAGCGCTATAGCTGATCTACGCACTTCATAAATCACTAGGACACGCGAAGTCGTATCCTTCTTTACCAGTCGTATCCTGGCAACGGATTTTAACACAGTAATTATAAGAATCTCACTTCAACTACGGCACACACAAAGTTTTCTCTTCACAGCCGCACTGTTGCAACTGACTCTTTTCTTCACAAGTGAACTGCGGACCTTCAACAGAACTCTCTCTCTCAATTCCCTACTGCAACTGCCAACTACCAACTATCTGGATCGCCACAATTGTCTTCTCCATAACCACTTTGCACTGACCTAGCAGAAAACACCGTTTCCAATAATTTCTCTGTTGTTGCTATGGGTGGTTTCCTAAAGATAGCCCGGGTGTTGTTGATGTGTTTGCCGACCGTTACCAAGCAACAGCCGTTTTCCCACTATTCGCTTCGAGGTCGTGGATCAGCAGTGAATCTGTACGCCACAATACGTTGTAACTTACATAGATTTTGGAATTGAAAAGTAGACCACTTAGAACTTTGGTATTATGTTTGGAAATATTGTTATATTGCCTTACAGCCTAGTATATTAATGCATATTAAGAGCCCAAGAAAAGTATATTTTTTGTGTGTTATCACTAGATTGGTATAGTATATTTGAAGCTATTATATAATATATTTTTGTTACATGACTAGTAGTTTCGTGTGGTATTTTTGGAGCCTGTGTATGATTTATTTTTAAGTGACTTGTAGATTCATGTAGTATTTTGGAGCTCTGATATAATAGACTGCTGTGAAATGGCTACTAGATTCATGCAGTATTTTCGGTGCGCTTGCATACTATATTTGATTAAGTGGCTAGTAGGCTCTGTAGTATTTTTACAGCTCTCATATATTCTTGTAACTGGTAGTTCCATGTACTTTCAGAACCCTACTCTAACATGCGTTCTTAATAACTGTTAAATTCGTATATTATTGTTTAAGCCTTGGTATAGGGTATTTTTGTTTTGTGACTTGTAGGTTATATAGTATTTGTAGATCCCTGACACAATATAATTGATCCTTAACTTTCCTGAATTTTGTGTTGCCGAGCATCACCAAAGACTTTTCATATCAGTTTATATAAATTAATTGCTTTAACTCGCAAGTTCGGTCTGAACCTCTGACAAAGATAACCTGTTAGTATCGTATCTCCAAGACATCTGAAATTCGTTATTAATCTGTTCTCCTTAATTTGTTTAATGGTCGGCTTATATGTTACAATGTCTTATGTCCGTTCCTCTTAATCACACTATCGTGCGAACATCTGAAGTGCGAAGGACGCTGTCACTACTGCATATAAGAGGCCCCTGAACTTTTGTAAGACAATAGACCTTCGGGGATTGGCTAGTCTTGAATTCCGCAGAATGTGAAACAACATAGCGACGCGAGAAATTTCTGTATATGTTTCAGTCTGACGGCAATAATTAGAACTAACGAAACTTTGGTATATGAGATGTTATACGGAGATATGTTATAAACATAGTCTATATGAAATAGTTGTAGTTTACGTGTTGGTTATTACAGATATGATAACATGGAGGAAGTTTGATGATGAATCTTACAAATTCACGCTGTCGTGATGTTTGGTGTGGAAATTATTCGTAGAACTATGTCACAAATTGTTATAATTATCGGTTTATGTTTCTTGCTTGTTCAAATAGATATAAACGTTTGAAGGGAAGTGGCAGATATGTGGTGCATACTGAATATGTCTCACACATTGTGAAAAGTTGGAACATTGTTTTCGTATAAAATCTTGACAGGTATTCCGTACGTTCCAGAACACGAAGATTTGTAACATTGTGTATATCTGCTTAGGTATATGATGAATTAGAATTAATTTGTCTCTTTGAAATCCTCTTTACAAATGTGTGGCTTGGTTGGTTATTATGTCGGAAAGAAGGAACGCTTATTAGAATTTAAGAGGGAAGAACCATGGACGTTTGTATGGACGTGCCCCCTCCGAGCATAGCCCAAACAAGAATCTGGCCGTTACTGCTTATCGCTTCCATTTGAAGTGACGCTCTTGTCAGCGCAGCCTGGCGCATCCTCAAGTTGCGGATGGAGGAAACGGCCTCCAGAATAATCAGTCGCAGACAACCGACAAGGGGTGGTTTTCCAGCTTCGGAGTTGGGTGTTCGCCAAACAAGTCCTCGCCGTAAAAAGAATCGCTTTGTTATAAAATGTTACAAAGGACCCCGGACTTGGACGGATTCTTTACATAAGCCTCCCAAGCTAAGAAACCTCGACAAGTGTTTGGCACCTTCAACGGAAGAAATCGTAGGTGGGGCAGGTTCGCTCGTAACGCTTGGAATGTAATTTACATTTAGTGGGCTTACAGGAAGTCAGATGGGACGGAGGTGGCACCGAACCAGCAAGCGAATTACATTTTTATGCTGAAAGGGGAACGAAAATGATATGAACTCGTTGTTGTGATAATTATTATGAATGTTCTTGCCCCAACAGAGGATAAAACTAATGATATGAAGGACAGCTTCTATGACAAACTGGAACATATGTTCGATAAATTCCCTAAATACCATATGAAAATTTTATTAGGAGATATTACTGTTGCCAAAGTGGGTGGAAGAGGTATTTTAAAACCCACAATGGAGGACGAGATTTACTAAATTAATATTGATAACAGACTTACAGTAGAAACCTTAGCCACGTCTAAACATCTTATTATCAAACGTCGTAACACACATTAATTTACCTAGACGGCTCCTGGCGGAATGACACGTGCTCAGATGCACTGCTCTTGATGGACTCGAGTGTACATGCCGTCCAGTTTCTCAGGGTGCGGTCTGTGATTCTCATTGAAATCTCATACAGGTCGCAGGTTTGCAAAACTTCGGTTATGATGTGCATATTAATAGCGCTTGGCACACTATCGAAGAGTGTACAGAATTTTCAGCCAAAGTAAGTCTAGGCTCTTACGAATTGAAGCAGCATAAGCCATTGTTGGAGGAGGATTGTCGAGAACTATTAGTTGAAAAGAAATTGCATTGGGCGCAGGATCCAAGCGAAATAAATGTGGATAATCTTGGCAATGCAAGACATGAAGCCAGCGGGAATTTTAGGGATTAAAAGATTAAATATTTTAAAAACGAATTTAATGAGCTTGCTTCTTCTAAGTAGTTACTATAGGATTCTGACGATGGTGTATAACACACAGAGATATTGGGTTTTCGGACTTTATACATCGTCCCGGTTTTTAAGATAACTAAGAAAAAACACCACGTTTCGGAAACTGGATCTGTTTCCGTCCTCAGGTGAGGGAAAACACCTATTCTGTTGGGTCCCTTAGAAAGAACTAGCCTCAATCACTGGACAAACCGATGTCGCAAAACATGAAGATTATAAACACCTGAGACCAAGCTAAGTCCATGAGAGCTAATAAGAACACCAAACACAAAACACAAAACCACCAACGACTTACACAGACGAACGAATGAATTCAATAAGGGTTACCAACCTAAACCTGGCTTAGTATTGGTTAGGAATGTGACCTGGTGGAGACTAGGTGGAGGAATTACTTCTTCCAGCTATTGGTTGTACTGTACATAGGATCAGTGTTATATTTGACGTAAGGACGAATTGCCTGATCAGTGGAATAAGTCTATTACTGTACCAGTTCACAAGAAGAGCGACAAAACTGACTAGTAATTATCGGGGGATATCACTGCTATCAGCTTCATACCCTTCACTTAGTGTTAAGTCCATTAGTAGAGAGTTTTGTGTGGAGTCTGCATTGCGCGTTTCGATGTAACACATATTGACCAGACATAAGTATTATTCAGATGCTGGAGGGAAAATGGGAGTACAATGAGACAGTACATCAGCTGTTCATAGACTTCAAGAAAATATTTGGCCCGCTTATAAAGGAAGTTTTTTACAACATTCTGATAGATTAAACTGGTCAGGCTGATTAAAATGTGTTTAAGTGAAACCTATAGTAAAATCCGTATAGATAATTATTTGTCACCTATTCGAAATTGTCTAAAACAAGGAAATGCTTTGTCGCCGCTGCTCTTCAACGTTGCTTTAGAATATGCTGTTAGGAAGGTCCAGGAAAACGTGGGACTGAAATTAATTTGAACACATCAACTGTTGGCCTATGCTGAATCTGTAGGGAGGTAACGTAGGTGCCATAAAGAAAAGCACGGAAACTCTTGGTGGCGTTATTAACGAGTTTGATCTAGAAGTAAACGCAGAGAAAACTTAAGTATATGTTGCTGTCTTCTCACAAGAAATGAAGGTAAAATCACGATATAAAGATAGGAAACAGATGTTTTCAAAATGTGGCACAGTTCATAAATTTGGGAACAACGATAACAGATCGAAACCTGATTCAGGAGGAAATTCAGAGGATACTGAACTCGGATAATGCTTCCTACCAACCAGTCCAGAACGTTTTGTCTTCTCGTCTCTTGGCTAAAAACGTAAAAATTTTAATGAATATACAGAACTATAATTTTGCTTCTAGTTCTGTATGGGTGTAAAACTTGGTCTCTGACATTAAGGGAGGAACATAGACTGAGGGCATTTGAGAAGAGGGTGTTGAGGAGAATATTTGAACCGAAGAGAGATGAAGTGACAGGAGGTTGGAGACAAGTACATAATGATGAGCTTCATAAAGTATCTTCTTCCAATATAAGAATCAAGTGAAAGAGAGAATGACGGACTAAGCATGTTTCATGAGGAAGAGAAAGGAATGCATATATTTGTAGGATTTTTGTGAGAAATACAGACAGAAAGAACCCACTAGGAATACCTAGACATAGATGGGAGAATAATATTGAAATGGATCTTAGAGGAATTGGATGTAGTGGTGTAGACTTAATTGATCTGGCTCATGATGGAGGGCGGTGAGGGGTTTTGTTAATACGGTACTGATCTTCGGTTTCCATAAAACTTTGGGAAATTCTTGAACAGCTGAGTGACTGGCGCTTCTCAAGAGGGACTCAAGTCCGTTGAGTTAGTTAATTAGTTATTTGTCGCATAAATGTTTTTATGGTTAAGGGTCATTCAGATGCGAGTAGTAATAATGTCATTCCATCTGAATTTTTGTTTCGTTTAAAATGATTTGTATATTTAACCCGAGAAAAAAAATCTTAAAAATGCGTGTTTCCTCTAAATCTTGAAAAACTCGAAGTTTCTTTTGCAATTTTGTTCCTTTTTTTCTGTTCAGTGCTTCCAAGAATCTTACGCTCCATCACGCTTGAATAAAACTCATCTCGATTCAGATGACAATGTTCAAATGCATTTACCCGTTTTGGGGCTGTTCCAGTGAAATATTTTGTTTATTGTTTTCACAATATGTATAATTCA